>NC_060196.1:5927262-6099356 GCF_021184085.1 Oncorhynchus gorbuscha | reverse complement strand
ATTGTTATCCTAGATGTTCTGTTCGCCTGTGTTGGTGTGTCAGGGGTTCTTACCCTGCGAGGTACGATCATGGAGAGGGGTTCGATGAGGGCCTTGATCGTCACCAGTTTGTAGAACCTGAACACCTCACAGGAGCTCACGTCAGGCCTCTCTTTGGCATGATACCTGAGGGTGGAGGGACACACACACAGGAAGTTAGTAGCACTGCCTGTTTCTGACACCTTGACCAAACCAGCCCCACGTGTGTGCTTGTTGTCTATCCCCACCAGACGTGTTCATGACACGAAAGTTAAAATAACAAAACCAATATTAATTTGGGGACAGGTCAAAACACACATGAAACATTCATGGACATTTAGCTAGCTTGTTTTTCCTAACTATTTTCCCTGCGAGATTAACATTTGGGTTATTATTTGACCTGAAATGCATATGTCCCTCTTTTTAGCTGGATCTCTGTAGAATGTGGACCCATCTCCACTCCAACAATTCATTCACAAATAAAAGGGAAACCAAGTTCGTATTCTTTGATTAGCCCCTCCTCGTTCATCTCTCAATCCCCACGTGGGTTAGTATGCTCGTGAAAACCAATGAGTCGAAGGGAGAGGCGGGACTTGTAGTGCGTCAAGCGTCTCAAATAGAACCACGTAGAGCCTGGCTACGCAGGCGCCGTTGATGCCGCGAGCAGTTTGAAAAGTTTGAAATGATTGAATAACATCTATGTGTACGTTTATTTAGCAACCCTCGCCCACGCAACGTGGCCTGTCTAGTCAGCATCAGACAAACACTCCCATCTCAATCACGGTTTCATTGTTTGATACTGTCCATGTCCGCTGAGTTTGTTGATTCTAAGTCTTGCCAACAAGGGACTGCAACTTGACTTTGCGTCCTATTCAAGCCCTTCAACGGTGAGTAAGTTGTTCAACTCCAGAGACAGAGGATAAGAACATTCTCTAAATGAATCACATGTCAAATGTAACTAGTGCTGCTGTTCCACCACTATGAACCCTAGTGCTGCTGTTCCACCACTATGAACCCTAGTGCTGCTGTTCCACCACTATGAACCCTAGTGCTGCTGTTCCACCACTATGAACCCTAGTGCTTCTGTTGTTCCTGCTGATGGTAGTATTATTCATGTCGTAAGTCATTGTCATCATAACACATGACTGAAAGCCTTGGAATCACCTTTTGGCTAGTCAAATCAACTGGGTCATTTGCACATCTGGTTTGGTTGCAGGTGCACACAGTGTATGTGTGTGTACGTGTGTGTGCATGTGTGTGCGTGTGTGTGCGTGTGTGTGTGTGTGCGTGCGCGTGCTTACCCATTCCTTTCTGAGGAGTGTGTGAGCGGTACTCTGTGAGGAAGTGCATGTAGGGCTTCTCTGAGCTGATCTCATAGTACCGGATATTACCATCACCCTGAGAGAGACAGAGAGATGGAGAGAGAGACATAGAGAGAAAGAGATGGGGAGAGAGAGATGGAGAGAGAGAGACAGAGAGAGATGGGGAGAGAGAGAGAGACAGAGAGAAGGAGATGGGGAGAGAGAGAGACAGAAAGAGATGGGGAGAGAAAGAGATGGGGAGAAAGAGAGAAACAGAGAGAAAGAGATGGGGAGAGAGAGAGATGGAGGGAGAGAGAGACATAGAGAGAAAGAGATGGAGAGAGAGAGACAGAGAAAGAGATGGGGAGAGAGAGAGAGATGAGAGAGAGAAAGAGATGGGGAGAGGAGAGAGAGAGACAGAGACAGAGAGAAAGAGATGGGGAGAGAGAGAGAGATGAGAGAGAGACAGAGAAAGAGATGGGGAGAGAGAGAGACAGAGGCAGAGAGAAATAGATGGGGAGGGAGAGAGAGATGGAAAAGAGAGAAAGAGAGAGAGAGACAGGAGAGAGAGACAAAGAGAGAAAGAGATGGGGAGAGAGAGAGACAGAGACAGAGAGAAAGAGATGGGGAGAGAGAGAGACAGAGACAGAGAGAAAGAGATGGGGAGACAGAGAGAGAGAGAGATGGGGAGACAGAGAGAGAGAGAGAGAGAGAGAGATGGGGAGAGAGATGGAGAGAGAGACAGAGAGAAAGAGATGGGGGGAGAGAGACAGAGAGAAAGAGATGGGGAGACAGAGAGAGAGAAAGAGATGGGGAGACAAAGAGAGAGAGAGAGATGGGGAGAGATGGGGAGAGAGACAGAGAGAAAGAGATGGAGGTAGAGACAGAGAGAAAGAGATGGGGAGAGAGAGAGACAGAGAGAAAGAGATGGGGAGAGAGAGACAGAGAGAAAGAGATGGGGAGACAGAGAGACAGAGAGAAAGAGATGGGGAGAGAGAGAGAGAGAGAGATGGGGAGACAGAGAGAGAGAGAGAGAGATGGGGAGAGAGATGGAGAGAGAGACAGAGAGAAAGAGATGGGGGGAGAGAGACAGAGAGAAAGAGATGGGGAGACAGAGAGAGAGAGATGGGAGAGAGATGGAGAGAGAGACAGAGAGAAAGAGATGGGGAGACAGAGAGAGAGAGAGAGAGAGATGGGGAGAGAGACAGAGAGAAAGAGATGGAGAGAGAGACAGAGAGAAAGAGATGGGGAGAGAGAGAGACAGAGAGAAAGAGATGGGGAGAGAGAGACAGAGAGAAAGAGATGGGGAGACAGAGAGAAAGAGATGGGGAGACAGAGAGAGAGAGAGATGGGGAGACAGAGAGAGAGAGAGAGACAGAGAGAAAGAGATGGGGAGAGAGATGGAGAGAGAGACAGAGAGAAAGAGATGGGGAGACAGAGAGAAAGAGATGGGGAGACAGAGAGAGAGAGAGAGAGAGAGATGGGGAGAGAGATGGAGAGAGAGACAGAGAGAAAGAGATGGGGAGAGAGACAGAGAGAAAGAGATGGGGAGACAGAGAGAGAGAGAGAGACCGAGATGGGGAGAGAGATGGAGAGAGAGACAGAGAGAAAGAGATGGGGAGAGAGACAGAGAGAAAGAGATGGGGAGACAGAGAGAGAGAGAGAGAGAGAGAGAGAGATGGGGAGAGAGATGGAGAGAGAGACAGAGAGAAAGAGATGGGGAGAGAGACAGAGAGAAAGAGATGGAGAGAGAGACAGAGAGAAAGAGATGGGGAGAGAGAGAGACAGAGAGAAAGAGATGGGGAGAGAGTGATGGAGAGAGAGACATAGAGAGAAAGAGATGGGGAGAGAGAGAGACAGAGAGAAAGAGATGGGGGAGAGAGAGATGGAAAGAGAGAGAGAGAGATGGAAATATATGGGAGAGAGAGAGAGAGACAGAGAGAGATGGAGAGACAGAGAAAGAGATGGGGAAAGAGAGAGAGAGATATGGAGAGAGACAGAGAGAAAGAGTTGAGGAGAGGGAGAGAGAGAGAAAGATGGGGAGAGAGCGAGCGAGAGAGAGAGAGAGAGAGAGAGAGAGAGAGAGATATGGAGAGAGACAGAGAGAGAGAGAGAGAGAGAGAGAGAGAGAGAGAGAGAGAGAGAGAGAGAGAGAGAGAGAGAGAGAGAGAGAGAGAGAAAGAGATGGAAAGAGAGAGGGAGATAGAGAGAGAGAGGGAGGTAGAGAGAGAGACAGAGAGAAAGAGTTGAGGAGAGAGAGACAGAGAGAGATGGAGAGATGCGGAGAGAGAGGGAGAGAGAGACAGAGAGAGATGGAGAGAGAGACAGAGAGAAAGAGATGGGGAAAGAGAGAGAGAGAGACAGAGAGAGAGAGAGAGAGAGAGAGAGAGAGAGAGAGAGAGAGAGAGAGAGAGAGAGAGAGAGAGAGAGGGAGGTAGAGAGAGAGACAGGGAGAAAGAGAGAGACACCTGTCAAACATGTAGGCATGTTTGTTTGTGTGTGTGCTCTTGTTCTTGAAGAGTCAACCATTTAAAACATAGTAGAATTCATTCAAGCAGAAGACCTTGATGGGAATGTGTTGTGTCTCAACCAGCCATGTACCAGAGACCCACCTTCCCTGCTATGTAGAGCATGTGTGTGTCTGGGTCGTAGAAAGGGAAGAGCACCCCAGACGAACCATCTAGGTCCTCCTGTAACAAAGGCACATCTAGGTCCTCCTGTAGACGCACACACACACACACACACACACACACACACACACACACACACACACACACACACACACACACACACACACACACACACACACACACACACACACACACACACACACACACACACACACACACACACACACACACACAATTACTTAATCAACTAAACTTGTTAAAACTCAAGGCAAGAACACCTTCTAACTTCAATAAGAATGGAGGTTTCATTAAAGTTGACATGGACATGTCTCCCAGTACAGAATTAAAAAGATTGACTGTTTAAAACCCCCTAGTCATAATCTCCCTTCCCCCTCAGATTCACACACACACCAACATACAGTGGTTGTTTTCAAATAAAATACTGGTTGTTGTGCAACAAACACATGCAGGGAGGAATCAGATGATAAATGACATAAGCAAAACAGATACTATTTGTGTTTGGGGCTTTTGCATGAAAGCATCCCGCAGGATTTCTATTTTGAGATACACCCATTTGGCACCAGAGGGAGCCGTTGTTTGATCACAATAAGATGAAGTCACCACTAATTGACACTGATCTAAGGTCAGTTTTGAATTTGCCCCCCTGAATTTGGGAAGCAAGCTGTTCCTAGCACGGTTCCTCAGGGTCAGCCTCTACCAAAGTACGATGAAGTTGCTCCTACACACTGCTCTAAGGTCAGTTTTACATATCCTTAATGGTTGATATCAGCGATTGTGGGTGAGACAGCAAATCCTAGCAGTGTGGTTGTGCCTGGTCCTTCTGTAGCTCAGTTGGTAGAGCATGGCGCTTGTAACGCCAGGGTAGTGGGTTCGATTCCCGGGACCACCCATACGTAGAATGTATGCACACATGACTGTAAGTCGCTTTGGATAAAAGCGTCTGCAAAATGGAATATATATGGTCTCAGAGGGCCATCTGTCAACATGTAAACTGACCCTAGATCTGTGCCTAACGGCAGCCTCTATCAGTAGTGTGGTTGTGTACCTGGTCCCAGAGGGCCATCTGTCAACATGTAAACTGACCCTAGATCTGTGCCTAAGGGCAGCCTCTATCAGTAGTGTGGTTGTGTACCTGGTCCCAGAGGGCCATCTGTCTATGGTTCCAGCGGGAGCTGCCGGTGGACAGCAGCATCTTGAGGTTCCCCAGGAACAGCACCTTGCTGGCTTTGTGGTTCTTACAGTTGGCCTCCTGAAAAACACAGCAGGAAACAAACAAATGAAAAAACTAAAAAGGTCTTTGACAAGAGGTTTATTTCTAAATGTTTTCTTGAGTCTATATTTAACCAGATTGGTCAGAGATGATTTGAAGCAGTGCCCCGGTCAGGAAGAAACATGGTGGATAGATAACCCTACAGAGTTGTTTTAACTAATGTATTCACATTGCATCACAGGGATGTTATGGGTGTCATGCTCCTGGGGTTGCAGGAGTTTCAGAAGTAAACAGTCTATTGGCGTCTGTATAAACATGATATTTTAAACGTCAGCACATCGTGTCTGCACAAATAGGTCTTTGCAACATCACTGTGTCACTATCTGCACATTGCCACGTCAGCTGGTTTGAGGGGCGGAGAGGAGAGTGAGAACATGAGTCATGGGGTGGGCGGGTGGGTGCAGATCCCAGGGGTCTATGGGGCTGCCGACGGGGAGGTGTCAGTTTTGGCTGTGTGGTGCTGGAGGGGCGTGGAAGGGCACAGGACAAGGAGAGAAGGAGAATCCTAAGCACCATGTTGATATAAATAGTAATTATATCACTGTTACCGAGGACAATAGCATTACGACAAAAAAATGTAATAAGTGAATAGAACTACATACAAACACACAAACCCAGCAGCCCCACCCGTACAGACCTGTAGCAGGTTCCCAGTGCGTGGCTCTAGAACCCTGATCTTCTTGTCCTTGCAGGACGTGGCCAGCCTGCTGCCATCGGTATTGAAGGACATGGAGAGCACCACATCAGTGTGGTGGCTGATGGTCCGCACCGGGTTCTTTATCACCGCCTCAGGGCTGTCCAGGTTCCAGATCATCACCTGGGGAAGGACACACACGCATGTTATGAAATTAGATACTGAAAGTACAAACAGATTGACAAAGGATTTTCAATTCTGTAACTCGACAGGCGAGCAGGGTGTGTGTGTGGGGTCCAGGGTGGCGCAGCAGTCTAAGGCACTGCATCTCAATGCAGAACCTTCAGCTCCATGGCCGGAGCCTTCTCCTGAGCCGATGCCCAGTCTAAGCATGACATCCAGTCCAGCTCCAAGGTCAGAGTCTTCTTCTGCGTTGGTGCCCAGTCCAGGCACAGCGTCCAGTCCCGCTCCATTGCGGGAGCCTTCCCCTGAGCCGATGCCCAGTCTAAGCACGGCGTCCAGTCCAGCTCCAAGGTCAGAGTTCTTCTGCGTTGGTGCCCAGTCCAGGCACAGTATCCAGCCCGGTTCCATGGCTGGATTCACAGGATGAGCGGGTTCTTCGTCCCGCACCAGATCCGCCTCCGATGCTGGAGGATCCGCGAGATGGGAGGGTTCTTCATCCCGCACCAGAGCCGCCACCGACACTAGACACCCCCCCTAACCCTCCCTTTTGGATTCAGGATTTGCGGCCCTGTCACGTCCTGACCATAGAAAACCTTTATTTTCTATGGTGGTGTAGGTCAGGGTGTGACTGGGGGGTGTTCTAGTTTATTATTTCTATGTGTAGTCTAGTTTTTGTATTGCTATGTTGGTCTGGTATGGTTCCCAATCAGAAGTAGCTGTCTATCGTTGTCTCTGATTGGGAATCATATTTCGGTAGCCTTTTCCCACCTGTTGTTTGTGGGATCTTGTTTTTGTATAGTTGCTTTTGAGCCCTACAAGGCTGTATGTTCGTTTGTTTGTTTCTCTTTATTGTTGTATTGTTGGTTCACATTTAAAATAAATATGATGAACCCAAATCACGCTGCACCTTGGTCTACCCATTATGACGATCGTTACAGTAGACCTAGCCTATAGAAAGCTGATGGGATCCTCCTCTATTAAATAGAGGCCATCACTCTTGTTTTCTCACGCAATTGCATAGCCTAAGGGAATGTTGTGCAACATAAGCTCATGGGCTCTCGTTAAGTGTTTGATTCGATTTTCGATTACATTTTCATTGATGTCTGAGTGATTAGACGGACAATAGAGTGCTGAGTACCAGGCAGTTGTCAAGTTTGGTAGGCTTCTAATAACCATCAGCAGCATCAGAGCTTGGAGAAGCCTAATTACCATGACTAAAAAGGTCACATGGAATTTGACAGCCGTCATGACTCGTGATCGCCGGTGTGGTGTTAAAACGGTCACCGTAACAGCCCCATTCTCAACACATTTGACTTGCATTCTTATACTGTAAATTCCTACATGGGAGTCTAATATTCAAGTACTGAGGAGATCAACAGATTGCCAAGGAATCTTTAAAGGTCAACAAAGAGCAATGTTCATGTGAGGCAGATAGACAGTGATCGATTTGGGTTCCGGTCCAAGGCACTGCATCTCAGTTCTAGAGGTGTCACTACAGACCCTGGTTCGATTCCAGGCTGTATCATAACCAGGCGTGATATGGGAGTCCCATAGGGCGGCGCACAATTGGCCAAGAGTCGTTCGGGTTTGGCAGGGGTAGGTCGTCATTGTAAATAAGAATTTGTTCTTAACTGACTTGCCTAGTTTAAATAAAGCTTAACTAAAATAAAAATTGTGATGCATACTGTTGCCCTTTTCCAAGCAGATTAAGCTGCAGTAGAATGTGGTGACCCGTTTGGCTGCATTTCAACATTGATAGATTATTCCTGCCAAAGCTATTTCCAGGTTAGCTCTCACTATTCTGCATATGTGCGATATATTACATTGAGTGTGTCTGAGTATCTGTATGCAAGTGTGTGTGAGCAGGAGTAGCTGTGAGGGTATATGGGTCTGAGTGTGTGTGCGTGTGACTTTTTCACATTTTGTTGAGTTACAATGATTCAAATGTATTTGTCATTTTTTGTCAACGATCTACACAAAATACTTGAATGTCAAAGTTGAAGAAAAATTCTAACATTTCATTTTATTAATGGAAAATAAAACACGAATATATCTTGATTAGACAAGTATTCAACCCCAGAATCACCTTTGGCAGCGATTACAGCTGTGAGTCTTTCTGGGTAAGTCTCTAAGAGCTTTACACACCTGGATCGTACAATATTTCCCCATTATTCTTTTTAAAACTCTTTAAGCTCTGTCAAGTTGGTTGTTAATCATTGCTAAACAGCCATTTTCAAGTCTTGCCATAGATTTTCAAGCCAATTGAAGTGAAAACTGTAACTAGGTCACTCAAGAACATTCAATGTTGTCTTAGTAAACTCCAGTGTATAGTTGGCCTTGCGTTTAGGTTATTGTCCTGCTGAAAGGTGTATTAGCTCTATCCCCTTTTCTTTTTGTCGAAACAAATTCCCTTGCCGATGACAAGCATACCCACAACATGCAGCCACCACTATGCTTGAAAGTATGAAGAGTGGTACTCAGTAATGTGTTGTTTTTGATTTTCTCCAAACATAATGCTGTAATTCAGGACAAAAAGGTCATTTCCTTGCCACATTTGTTGCAATATTACTTGAGTGCCTTTATTGCAAACAGGATGCATGTTTTGGAATAGTTTTATTCTGTACAGGGTTCCTTCTTTTCACTCTGTCATTTAGGTTAGTGCTGTTGATCCATCCTCAGTTTTCTCCTATCACAGCCATTTAACTGGTTGAAATCTCTGAGGGGTTTCCTTCCTCTCCGTCAACTGAGTTAGGAAGGACACGTATCTTTGTAGTAATTGGGTGTATTGATACACCATCCAAAGTACCAATAGGTTCCCTTTTTTGCGAGGCATTGAAAAATCTCCCTGGTTTTAGAATACTTATTGAGGCAAGACATTTCAGCTTTTCATTTTTAATTAATTTGTAAAAATGTCTAAAAACACAATTCCACTTTGACATTATGGGGTATTGTGTGTAGATCAGTGACACAAAATCTCCATTGAATCCATTTTAAATTCAGGCTGTAACACAATAAAATGTGAAAAAAGTGTGAATACTTTCTGAAGACACTGTATACATGAGCTTGTGTATCTGAGGGTTAGTGTGTGTGTGTTACCTGGTAGTCATAGCCAGTACTGAAGAGCACATTGTTGGCAGTAGGGTGCCACTCGATGAGGCCCACCCTGCGGCTGTGACCCTGCAGCTCCTTCCACGGCACCGTCAGGTTCTTCAGCACACCATGGGGAGGGATGTCCCATACCTTCACCTGTTAGAGCAACACACACACACACACACACACACACACACACACACACACACACACACACACACACACACACACACACACACACACACACACACACACACACACACACACACACACACACACACACACACACACACCCCCCCTCCATGCACACACAGACAAATACACACAGACAGACAGACACACACACACAGACAGACACACACACAGACACACACACACACACACACACACACACACACACACACACACACACACACACACACACACACACACACACACACACACACACACACACACACACACACACACACACACACACACACACACACACACACACAAGGACACACATAAAAAGTTACATACACACACTTCAAAGCTAACCATTGACTAGAGCCAACTCAGAGAGCCAAACTGAAAGGTGAGGAATTTGAGACTGACCAGCGGCTAATTCATAACACACAAAGAAGAGTTGTAAGTCTCAAACATGTTCCAGGTGCTAGTACAGGTCAGGGCTTCAGACAGCTATTACCTATGCCCTCCAGTTATCTTTGACTGTTTAAAAGATGTTGCTCTAACCCCAGTTGGCTACATAGTCAGTGGTATGAAATGAATGGAAAAGTGATTTTCTGTGTGTGTGTGTGTGTGTGTGTGTGTGTGTGTGTGTGTGTGTGTGTGTGTGTGTGTGTGTGTGTGTGTGTGTGTGTGTGTGTGTGTGTGTGTGTGTGTGTGTGTGTGTGTGTGTGTGTGTGTGCCGTGCGTGTGCGTGTGCGTGTGTGTGTGTGTGTGTGTGTGTGTGTGTGTGTGTGTGTGTGTGTGTGTGTGTGTGTGTGTGTGTGTGTGTGTGTGTGTGTACACTACTGACCGTGGAGTCCTCCGAGCAGGATGCTATACAGAAGTCGTTGAAGGGGTTCCATTTGATGTCCAGTACGTTACCTCTGTGGCCTGACACTTTGGGGTGAAGGGGGTCCACCTTCCCTGTCTGAATAAAACAGATGGGGGGGGGCAATAGAACATTACATCAGGCATCACACTCCTGCCCTGAAGTCAGTGTGTGTTTGCAAGATTCCTAGGAGCCATGGGGTCAGGAGAAAGTGGAGTCTGAGGTTTGATCTTATTCATCATTACATCAGGTAGAAATGTGTAGGCAGGATACAGACATTAACATATAAGGACTAGGACTATGGTAAACAGGGGAAATCGCAAGATAAAATGAATATTCATTTCTCGAAGAAACCGGTCAACAAATATCCAGTATTCAAAGTCAGGGACAGAATTTGTCCAGGAAAACATGATGTAATTGGCAGACCAGCCTAGAAAATACCAAGTCTGAGTCCTCTTTACAAGTCAGGACAGGCAGCCTACCTCAGCATACTGAATGACAACCTCACTACAGAGCTAACCAGCAAGTCTATGCAAGGCGGCATAGCAAGCCCTTCACCTACTTGAAAACAATTGAGCAATAGGCAATGACAGCAAGGAATAGTTTACGAATAATTCACTTCAATACCCTAGCTGGCTAACATGACGGGCAAAGGTGGTACATAAAAAAGTAATTTAAGAAAGAGTGTAAAAACAGTTTTAAAAGCCAACCGTATTGATGTGTTTTATTCATTAGATGTCTGTCAACTCAGACACTTCCTGAATAGATCTAGACATAATCTATCAAGATCAGCAACTTATGACAGAGGTGAGCATGTTGAGCAATGCTGGGGCGTGTTCACTATTCACCATTGTTTTAACACAACATGTCTCTATTACACAATCCTTATGGTCTCAATCTGATTTGCATCAGACAATTCAAGAAGTTTAAGAATGCAGTAATCCAGGCCTGTCTTAGCTCCCTTACTAATGAGTCTGAAAAGAACCCCTCACAGGTGTGTTGTGACAGGTGACTGACACAACACACATACACACACTGCATGACATCATTGGTGTCCAGGAGGAGCATGGTGTGTGTGTGTGTGTGTGTGTGTGTGTGTGTGTGTGTGTGTGTGTGTGTGTGTGTGTGTGTGTGTGTGTGTGTGTGTGTGTGTGTGTGTGTGTGTGTGTGTGTGTGTGTGTGTGTGTGTGTGTGTGTGTGTGTGTGTGTGTGTGTGTAGGCAAGGTGTGTTTGGGATAGGGGGGTGAGCCCTGAAACTACATGAATGCCTCAGTCTAAGAACATGCTGTCAGAGAGAGAGATGGGTCATACATGTATTAGATTATAGGGACCAAACGGTGTGTGTGTGCGTGCTTGTGTGTGTGTCGGGGTAGGGGAGGGCGTCTCTGAGACAAGCCATAGTTTCAACTCCTTGCGACGGGTGGAGGGGGACATAGGTGAGTTATGTCATTCCTGAGTCCCTATGTAACTCCTGTCTGAGCCAAGAAGAGGAGTAGGATAAATTCAGAGAGAGAGAGAGAGAGACCCTTCAAGAAGAAAGAGGGGAAAAAGGAGGGAGAAGACAGGAAAAAGGGAAGAGGGAAAAGAGGGAGGAGCGGTGGATCGAGAGCCTTTCTGATGAATCACTGCAAGGTCTTTGATAAATGAAAGCCTGTAAATTCAGCTGGTGTTCAGGTGAAGAGGTCTGGAGGTGCTATAGCCGTACAGGGAGTTGAAAGAGAAAGCCAAGTTCAGTGGAGAGGTCAACACAATGCCTCCACTGATAAGAGGCTCCACATAATAAGGACATCTTTGTATACGTCATTTACGAGTCAGATTGATTTTTGATATCTAGACAGCAAAGGGAAGGAGGGAGAAAGAGTTTGTGGAGGGGTAACAAAATAAAGATGACAGGTGTTTTAGGAGGGAAAGTTATGGGTTCGACGGTTTAACTTTCCCTGCATTTTCTTTCTGTCTTTTTCCCCCCGGTCTTTGGCTGGGGCGCTGTTTGAAGTGAACCCCCCCCAAAACATCAGCCTTAGCAACAGACTACAGAGGGCTTGGAGGGATACCTCAACATGAAAGGGCAAAGCTAAAAACAGACATTTTAGGTAATATAACACAGCAGGGCATCTCATACAATATGCCCAGAATCTATCAAAATGTGAAGACCCTCAAATACTCACTAATTCAACAACAATGACATCACCGTGTAGGTAGAAGTTACCCCTAACGACTGATATTCTGATCCCAGACCTATGGTTAAGAAAAACTTCTACCTCGATGAGGGAGAGATTTAACTCACGTGATGGACAGAGAGGACCAGGAAGGCTCCGCCTCCGGCGCACTCTGTGATGACGGCAATGAAACGCGGGTTGACGGCGCAGAAGTGGTTGTCGTGGACGCTCCGCGTGATGGGCACGCCATCGTAGCAGTTCTCCTTGGTGGCGGCCTTACCGAACACGTGGCGGAACTTGGAGCTGCGATACTGAGGACGCCATGTCATCTAGGATGGAGAGAGCAAGAGAGTGAGAGAAAATGTAGAATCCTGTTTTTTTGGATCAACATCATACATCACTACACAAACACATTAGACAGAGCGGAAGACAAGGCAGAGGAAGGGAGAAGTAGGGAGAGAGAGATGGAGGAGGGGAGGAGGAGGGAGAGAGAGATGGAGGAGGGGAGGAGGAGGGAGAGAGATGGAGGAGGGGAGGAGGAGGGAGAGGGAGGAGGAGGAGGGGGAGAGAGATGGAGGAGGGGAGGAGGAGGGAGAGGGAGGAGGAGGAGGGAGAGGGAGGAGGGAGAGAGAGATGGAGGAGGGGAGGAGGAGGGAGAGGGAGGAGGAGGAGGGGAGGAGGAGGGAGAGAGAGATGGAGGAGGGGAGGAGGAGGGAGAGGGAGGAGAGGAGGGGAGGAGGAGGGAGAGAGAGATGGAGGAGGGGAGAAGGAGGGAGAGGGAGAGGGAGGAGGAGGAGGGAGAGAGAGATGGAGGAGGGGAGGAGGAGGGAGAGGGAGGAGAGGAGGGGAGGAGGAGGGAGAGAGAGATGGAGGAGGGGAGGAGGAGGGAGAGGGAGAGGGAGGAGGGGAGGAGGAGGGAGAGGGAGAGGGAGGAGGAGGAGGAGGAGGGAGAGAGAGATGGAGGAGGGGAGGAGGAGGGAGAGGGAGGAGAGGAGGAGGAGGGAGAGAGAGATGGAGGAGGGGAGGAGGAGGGAGAGAGAGATGGAGGAGGGGGAGAGAGATAGAGGAGGGAGAGAGATGGAGGAGGGGAGGAGGAGGGAGAGGGAGGAGGGGAGGAGGAGGGAGAGAGAGATGGAGGAGGGGAGGAGGAGGGAGAGGGAGAGGGAGGAGGGGAGGAGGAGGGAGAGAGAGATGGAGGAGGGGAGGAGGAGGGAGAGGGAGAGGGAGGAGGGGAGGAGGAGGGAGAGAGAGATGGAGGAGGGGAGGAGGAGGGAGAGAGAGATGGAGGAGGGGAGGAGGAGGGAGAGGGAGGAGAGGATGAGGGGGAGAGAGATAGAGGAGGGGAGAAGGAGGGAGAGAGAGATGGAGGAGGGGAGAAGGAGGGAGAGAGAGGAGAGGATGAGGGGAGAGAGATAGAGGAGGGGAGGAGGAGGGAGAGAGATGGAGGAGGGGAGAAGGAGGGAGAGGGAGGAGAGGAGGAGGGGGAGAGAGATGGAGGAGGGGAGAGAGATGGAGGAGGGGAGAAGGAGGAGAGGAGGAGGGGGAGAGAGATGGAGGAGGGGAGAAGGAGGGAGAAGGAGAGGGAGGAGAGGAGGAGGGGGAGAGAGAGGAAGAATGGTCAGTGAAGGAGAATTGCCTGTTTCTCAAAGTTAATTTAATGGTGCCTTTAACAAGGTTGTTGATTGTTGGCCACGCGTACAACATAACACAGATACAGAGCTAGATATATGCCTTAACGAGACAGCACTTCAGCCCAATCTTACCAGAGTGTGAGAGATCCATCTATGTCAACCAGACATAAAAAAAACATCTCCAAAAAGCAGGCCACCACATAACAGTTATTAGAATCAAAATGGCAAGCTGCCCACTCCAATTGACATTCTACACGGTGACAGGATAGATGGACCTATTGTAAAGCTGCACCCTAACACTGTCAACCACCACGGGGGATCGGAACCGTTCAGTAAAGTGAAGAGCAAGATAATCACTATTAGACCTCCTCCCAAACCGTAAGCCTCTTGTTAGTCCATCCGCCTCTCTGCAGCCTGCACTTCAGGATCCTATCCATTAGGGAAAACGTTTTAAAACGTTTTTTCAACGGGAAGCTAAAAAGTGTGTTTCTTATTGGACCAGGTAGTCCCTCCCTGTTCCAGTCTGTTTTAGTGCCTGTTAAAGCCAATCTAGTACTCCAGCTAGTGGATAAGTCATCTATGTGCTAGAATAAGTGCCTGTGTGGAAGAACGTCTGAGACCCAGCCTGGCTAGCCAACATGTCTGTCTGCCTGCATGTCTATTACTGCTGCATGGTCATTATTTATGAATTAGAGGAGAGGCTGGTGGACCTGAGGTTACAGTACAGTAACAGTACAGGACCAAAACTGTGAGCAGGATGAAGCTGCCCCTATAGACACTGATCTTAGGTCAGTGTTTCGCTCAAATGGTCAAGGTTAGGGTATGATGAGTGTAAACCGAAAGGTCTCTGGTTCGAAATTCGAGCTGACTAGGCGAGGAATCTGCTGGTGTGCCCGTGAGCAAGGCACTTAACCCTAATTGCTCTGGATAAGATCATCTGCTAAATTATTCAAATGTAAATAGGAGTAGTATGTAGTGGCTCCTCAAACACAGATCTACGGTCAGTTTAACATTTTTATTTCCAATGGTTAAAGTTAAAGGTTTGCTGAGGGTAAACTGATCCTAGATCTGTGCCTAAAGGAAACTGCTATCTGGAGCCCAAAGGATATGAGCTGTTGTGTCACCTGGAAATGACCTATGGCTTAATGACATCATCCCTCTCTGTGTTTGGATGGAAGTGAGTTTTTTCTGGCGATGCAGATGGTGTCAGTAAAAATATGGCAACGAGGAAGACAGAGTGACATCATTGTGGGGGGGAAGAGGTAAAAATAAAACACTGGGAGCCAGGCAGGCCAGTGGTTGGTTGGTGAGGGTGTGGCTTTAGTGGTGCTGGTTGGCCTCAACAGAAGCAGAGAGAGAGAGAGGGAAAGAGAGAGAGTGAGAGAGAGAGAGAGAGAAAGAGAGAAGAGAGAGAGAGAGAGAGAGAGAGAGAGAGAGAGAGAGAGAGAGAGAGAGAGAGAGAGAGAGAGAGAGAGAGAGAGAGAGAGAGAGAGAGAGGGAAAGAGAGAGAGAGGGAAAGAGAGAGAGGGAAAGAGAGAGAGAGGGAAAGAGAGGGGGGAAAGAGAGGGAAAGGAGAGAGAAGTGGGAACAGAAAGAGAGAGGAGACTCCGAGAGATAGAGAAAAAGAAAGCGAGAAACAGGGAATAAGATTTCCCATCCTTCAGCTCGTCTCAGTCTCTGTTTACGCGTGGCCCTATCGTCTTCTACCCCCGGGTGAGCGTTTAGAGCACTGTGCGGTCACGCCCGAATGTTCTCTACCTGACGAGAGCTTCGCTAACCTTTTCAGGTGAGTGAATGAGCCAAACCAGCCGTGGGACACAGATGGCTCACACTGATAATGCCATATCCCTGCAGCTGCACTGCCAACAGCTAGCTTCCTAGGTGAACTACACTAGTGGAAGTAATGCATTGAGACTGCTGACAAATGTTTTTACCTCAAATGAACAAAAGCCAACACACAATCCCAAACTGTGAAATATCTCAATGCATGTCAAGACAGAAAGCAGGAATGTGTCTACCAGGTACTATGTGTATATTTACACAAACAACACGGTCCTATCAGACTGGGCCTATCTTCTCTCCGCTCTTGCTCTGGGCAACATCTGTGTCCTCAAAAGAAAGAGAAAGCAACAGCCAACAGCCATATCCCATCCCTGTCAGTAGCAGTCAGAGACAGTAGCTCTACTACCCCTCAGTAGGAGCCTGTTGGGTGTACCTGGTAGTGTCAGCCTATTGCCTGTCAGTTTTGAGTCAGTGAGAACAGGCTTGATGGGCCCTGTTGGAATGAACGACGGGACGTTGATCGTTGGTTGGCTCTGGGTGGTGTTCATAAGTGCACGCAACGGAAGAAAACAGCTGGACTTATCCAATAAATTCACTCATTTTTGTTTTCCGTTGCACAACGTTTCGCTACAGTATTCCCTTATGAACACGACCCAGCTCCAACAAGGCTCTCTCCATTGGTTCAGCTGTAGAGAGCCGAGTTGACATCGTTCTGCTCCAAGGCTCTCTATTTGAATGTGTCTCTCCGCGCTTCGAGTCATTAACCCAAATACATAGAACCTGATCATTATCTCTCAACCCGCTGCTTCTCTCCAAACCCACCTGTCTCTCTTCTTCTTCTACAGAGGGAACACAATGACCTGAAGAACTTCACGGTGAGGGGCTTGAAATCTCAAAAGCTGTGTTCAAAATGGCAGCCTATTTGATTTATTTAACTAAGAAAAGCCCATTGATACCCAGTCTCTTTTTCGAGGGAGACCTGGCCAAGAAGGCAGCAACAATCAATACATGACTGAATTAAAACATACAACAACACATTTCAACAAAATGATCCATCCTTAAAAAAAGCATTTAAACTCCTCTGTAACAGTCTACCATCAGAATGTGTCATTTATTCAGTGGCACTAACATATCTAGATGAAACATGGGTTGTAGACTATTCCATGCCTCTGGTGCACAAGGTGAGAAGGCAGTCTTGCCTAATAAGAGTGCATTACTATATACAGTATATGGGCCCTGGACAAAAGTAGTGCACTATAAAGGGAATAGGGTGCCATTTCAGACACAGACAAAGTGGAAATCCAGCCTGTAGTCATAGACATCAAAAAGACAGAGTTAAGTAGTGAGAGAAAGTGACAGTTCCATTTTGTGCTTTAACAGCAGGTAGGTACACAGCTTGGCTGCATAGTGGGGGCCGTCTGAACAAGGAAACGATGACGAGTACAGTTTATTCTATTTTTAACCCTGTCATCTTGCTGATCAAAAGTCTTCCACTGCTCCAAAAATGTCAAATATGTCTGTATAGCACATTGTAAAGGCTGGATATCTTTTGCTGTATAATGGAGAGCAAGGTACATAAGATATAGAGCGAGCTCTATCAGTTGGACTGTAGAACATCTATTTTTGTCAACGGAGGGCTATAACCAATGACTCACAACTTCATATGGTAAAAGGGTGCTGTAAAAACCACTGTGAAACACATCACAAAGACAAATGTAGAAGACCAATCTCAAGTTGCATTTTTCATATTCCAGTGGCTTTCAACAATCTGTTCTTTAATCCTGTGAGAGCTGGGTGCGTTACAGTCTCACCACAGTCACCTTGGTGTGTTCAGGACTCTCCACAGCCTCATGAGCCCTGGTCAAAAGTAGTGCACTTTATAGGGAATGGGGTGATATTTGGGACGCATCTCTAGCTTTCCACAGGACAACATGTCAAAGTTCAGAGCCAGGGGGAGGGCAAAGTTCACATGCATTGGCACTAATCTGGACACTTATAAGAAATCCTGCTATGACCTCAGACAAACCATCAAATAGGCAAAGCGTCAATACAGGACAAATGTCTTTTATGCTAACTGTCTTTTATGCTCGCTTCAAGGCAAGCAACACTGAAGCATGCATGAGAGCACCAGCTGTTCCATGACTGTTCCATGACTGTGTGATTACACTTTCTATAGCCGATGTGAGCAAGATCTTTAAACAGGTCAACATTCACAAGGCTGCAGGGCCAGACGGATTACCAGGGCGTGTACCCAGAGCATGCACGGACCAACTGGGAAGTGTCTTCACTGAAATGTTCAACCTCTCCCTGACCCAAGTAAGTAATACCTACATGTTTCAAGCAGACCACCATAGTCCCTGTCCCCAAGAATGTGAAGGTAATCTGCCTAAATGACTACCGCCTCGTAGCACTCACGTCAGTAGCCATATGAAGTGCTTTGAAAGGCTGGTCAGGGCTCACATCAACACCATCATCCCGGAAACCCTAGATCCACTCCAATTCGCATACTGCATCAACAGATCCACAGATGACGCAATCTCAATCACACTCCACACTGCCCTCTCACACCTGGACAAAATTAACACCTATGTGAGAAAGCTGTTCATTGACTACAGCTCAGCGTTCAACACCATAGTGCCCATAAAGCTCATCACTAAGATAAAGATCCTGGGACTAAACACCTCCCTCTGCAATCCCTTCTGTACTCCCTGTTCACCCAAGACTGCAGGCCAAGCACGATTCCATCACCATCATTAAGTTTGCTGACGACACAACAGTGGTAGGCCTGATCACCGACAACGATGAGTCAGCCTATAGGGAGGCTCAGAGACAACAACCTCTCCCTCAATGTGAGCAAGACAAAGGAGCTGATCGTGGACTACAGGAAAAGGAGGGCCGAACAGGCTCCCATTAACATCGATGGGGCTGTAGTGAGGCGGGTCGAGAGTTTCAAGTTCCTTGGTGTCCAATCACCAACAAACTATCATGGTCCAAACACAACAAGACAGTCATGAAGAGGGCACGACAACGCCTTTTCCCCCTCAGGAGACTGAAAATATTTGGCATGGGTCCCCAGATCCTCAAAAAGTTCTACAGCTGCACCATCGAGAGCATC
This sequence comes from Oncorhynchus gorbuscha, assembly GCF_021184085.1. Classification (NCBI taxonomy): domain Eukaryota; kingdom Metazoa; phylum Chordata; class Actinopteri; order Salmoniformes; family Salmonidae; genus Oncorhynchus; species Oncorhynchus gorbuscha. The sequence goes on along the minus strand of NC_060196.1, from coordinate 6,080,486 downwards.
CTGACTGGTTGCATCACCGCCTGGTATGGCAACTGCTTGGCATCTGACCGTAAGGCACTACAGAGGGTAGTGTGTACGGCCCAATACATCCCTGGGGCCAAACTTCCTGTCATCCAGGACCTATTTACTAGGCGGTGTCAGAGGAAGGCACAAATTATTGTCAAAGACTCCAGTCACCCAAGTCACAGACTGTTCTCTCTGCTAACGCAAGGCAAGCGGTACTGGAGCACCAAGTCTAGGTCCAAAAGGCTCCTTAACAGCTTCTACCCCCAAGCTATAAGTCTGCTGAATAATTAATCAAATGGCCACCCCAAATTTTTACATTGACCCCACCACACTTTGTTTTTACACTACTGCTACTGGCTGGGCATTATCGATGCATAGTCACTTTACCCCTAACTACATGTACAAATTACTTTGACTAACCTGTAGCCCCGCACATTGACTTGGTACTGGTACCCCCTGTATATAGCTTTGTTATTGTAATGTAATCTTATTGTTAGTTTTTATTTAAAAAATGTATTTTGCAAATATATTGAACTGCATTGTTGGTTAAGGGTTAAGGGCTTGTAAGTAAGAATTTCACGGTAAGGTTGTATTCAGTGCATGTGACAAATAACATTTAATTTGATTTGATCTGTGGCTGAGATGGACTACAGACTCTGTTAGAACGCCATGCCTGAAGCTGGAGGCACCATGACACCTTCCACCCACCACTAAACCTCCAACATCTCTGACATCTATCAGTGATCTCTCTCTCTAAGGATCATGTCACCTCACAACTCCCTTCACCACCCTCACAACTCCCTTCACCACCCTCACAACTCCCTTCACCACAGCCTAACTACAACTCCCTTACAGCCTAACTACAACTCCCTTACAGCCAAACTACAACTCCCTTACAGCCAAACTACAACTCCCTTACAGCCAAACTACAACTCCCTTACAGCCAAACTACAACTCCCTCACAGCCAAACTACAACTCTCCCTCACAGCCAAACTACAACTCTCCCTCACAGCCAAACTACAACTCCCTCACAGCCAAACTACAACTCTCCCTTACAGCCAAACTACAACTCCCTCACAGCCAAACTACAACTCTCCCTCACAGCCAAACTACAACTCTCCCTCACAGCCAAACTACAACTCCCTCACAGCCAAACTACAAATCTCTCACCTTTACCTCAACCTAATATCTTGTCTTATGTTTATATGGTTTAGGAGAATATGTTACTATTAAACTATCTTTCCACTGATGTTTCCACTATGAGAGCCTGTGAGAGGGTTAGCGGAGGAGGGGGTAAGGTGGGAGAAGAGGGCGAGTCGGGATAGTTGTGGAGGGGGTAAGGTGAGTGAGGAAGGGGGAGATAGAGTGAGGGCTGTTGCCGGGTCGCCTGCCGTGTTTTGTAAGCGCTCAAAGGGAAACACGAGCCAGGGAATGTCCAGGTCTGTGTGTGTGTGTCTACGTTCCTGTCTGACATGATACTCAGACGACAGCCGCGCGCTACAGGCTTTCTCCCTGTAAGAGAAGGCCATGCAGCCCAGGTAAGACAATAACAGCCCAACACTGTAGAATGTACATGGAAAAGAGGAATGTACTATAGAAGGAGATGCCTTGATGGGGCAAGTGGGGTGTGTGTGTGTGTGTGTGTGTGTGTGTGTGTGTGTGTGTGTGTGTGTGTGTGTGTGTGTGTGTGTGTGTGTGTGTGTGTGTGTGTGTGTGTGTGTGTGTGTGTGTGTGTGTGTGTGTGTGTGTGTGTGTGTGTGTGTGTGTGTGTGTGTGTGTGCGTGCGTGCGTGCGTGCGTGCGTGTGTGCGTGCGTGTGTGTGTGTGCTGAGGTGGGATAGCATAGCCTTCTGATTGGTTTGTACTGTAAAGGGTTGCATTGGCCTACAATGAGAGAAGTAACATGTAGATATAGGCATAGTCCCATTGTTGGACACACCACACCCTGCTCAACAAATCCACCCATTAGTTAATCATTAAATTCACTCCTGTCACTGGAGATATCCCTACGGCTTGAAGATCTGCACAACACAAAGCAGCACTTTATATTGCTATCTGAACCCGCACAATATCAGAATTTCATTGCCTGGTGTTCTGCTTTTGAAACTTTTAAAAGGACGTTTTACCAGAGTGTATCAACATGTAGGAAGTGGTGAGTGAGTGTTGACAGTAGTTTGGCACTACACCTGTATACTGTATAGGGAAGTTGTTTGGCCATAGGAGGACTATAGGCTATCTGTTTGTGCAAAACATGCATACATGTTATTTCCACATTCATACTTCCTCTGGGCTTCAATACCATTGACTTTGGCAGCAGTCGTATGCATACAATTCTAGCATTCTAAGAATTCTCCGACTCGCACGCACACACACACGCAGCTGCACAAACGCATGTTAATGCATACAAAAGCAACTGGAAAACAGCTGACTGTTGTTCATTCAGAGTTAGCATTTGTTCTGTATGGTGTGCAGCCTGTATACAGATGCTTGTACACTTCAACACACACATTGTCCTGTAGTGGGAGTTTTCCCATTGATAGTCCCAGGCTCTCTCTCTCTCTAGTATAACATTTCGACCTGCTGCAGATACTCCACAAGCTCAAAGTGCTCTTTCTTTCCCCATGGTCTGTAGCCAGACTCATATATTATATATATATATTATACACACACACACCCACACCCACACCCACACCCACACCCACACACACACACACACACACACACACACACACACACACACACACACACACACACACACACACACACACACACACACAGCCTTAACATGAATGAGAAATGGGACCCAGAGCTTGATGAATAGGTCTTGTGGGTCTTGTGTGTCTTCCATAGTTCAGTGACAGAGAGCCTTAGATGACCCGACCATAAAGCCCATCTGTGATTTAACACTTGACTGACTCAGTATAGGGATGATGTCATGTTTACTATTCTAAAACTGTAAAAGCTCCTTCTTCACATTCCCTTTTCGGTTGAGCCAGAGGCAGCAGGATTATGCTGCCGCTGGCGATGTGCGTGAATAATTACTTTGTAATGACAACTTCATAGAGCTTTGCCGACAGGATCTTTAAAAAATACTATGCACGGACGCAAACGACACACTTTAACCGCTCCCTAGAGGTGTTAGGTGTATCTTGTTGGAGCCTGCCTCAGCTCCTCAGGAGCCAGAGAACTGCACACTGTAATCACCCTGTCCCTCACTCAGCTATCCCACACACACACACACACACAACTGTCAAGCCCTGTGGTGAGCTCACCCCATGCCAACAAACACGTTACCACACACACATTATAGGAAGAGAGAGGTAGAGATGAAAGGACAGGAAACTAAAGGAATGAGAGGTAGTGAAGAGGACAGACAGAAAGAAGGAGCAAGTATAATATATATAATAATATATGCCATTTAGCAGATGCTTTTATCCAAAGCGACTTACAGTCATGTGTGCATACATTCTACGTATGGGTGGTCGCGGGGATCGAACCCACTACCCTGGCGTTACAAGTGCCATGCTCTACCAACTGAGCTACAGAAGGATCAAAGATCAAGACAGTATGAGTGAACAGTGGAAAGTGAAAAAGAGAGAGAAAGATCTGTCATTCCCTCTGTCTGAAGCCTACTCACCCTGTCTAGTCAGTGTGGGGTGGCAGGCAGGCCAACTGAGAGGAGAACAAGAGAAGAGCTCCTTGAGAGAGAGAGAGAAGGTGCTGTCTATATGTCACGTCTAGATGGCTTGCCTCTGTAAATCTCTTCTCTCCCGTCTCGCTCTCTGAGGCACGTGGAGCAAGCCAGCCTCCTGCAACACAGGCTTCAAAGAGTTCAGCCACTGAGTGATATCATCCAACGCTACAGACCAAGCCCTTACAAGTCCTGCTGCTGGAGTCCAACCAGAGCTCATCCAACTCTCTCTGGGTAGAGCAGTACAGCAGGTCTACGGACACAGAGTTCAGTATACTGTAGCTGGTGGTCACTGTAAGCAGGAGAGAGCAGGAGCGTGTGTGTGTGTGTGTGTACACTCCCTAAAAGGGTGGTGCCTAACCCAGTGACCAAGAGAAGCAGGGAGGAGATGGGAGAGGGAAAGATCCTCCGATCGCCACTCCCTCTGCCTTCACTCCTCCTCCACAGTATTGGTTCAATCAGGATTCCTCCCTCTATCTTGGAGTTGCCACAACCAGAGATAGAGAGAACGGGATAAAACCAGGAATCAACCAGAGATAGAGAGAACAGGACAAAACCAGTAATCAACCAGAGATGGAGAGAACGGGATAAAACCAGGAATCAACCAGAGATAGAGAGAACAGGACAAAACCAGTAATCAACCAGAGATGGAGAGAACGGGATAAAACCAGTAATCAACCAGAGATAGAGAGAACGGGATAAAACCAGTAATCAACCAGAGATGGAGAGAACGGGATAAAACCAGTAATCAACCAGAGATAGAGAGAACGGGATAAAACCAGTAATCAACCAGAGATAGAGAGAACGGGATAAAACCAGTAATCAACCAGAGATAAAACCAGTAATCAACCAGAGATAAAACCCAGTAATCAACCAGAGATAGAGAGAACAGTAATCAACCAGAGATAGAGAGAACAAAAACCAGTAATCAACCAGAGATAGAGAGAACAGGACAAAACCAGTAATCAACCAGAGATAGACAAAAACCAGTAATCAACCAGAGATAGAGAGAACGGGACAAAACCAGTAATCAACCAGAGATAGAGAGAACCCAGTAATCAACCAGAGATAGAGAGAACAGGACAAAACCAGTAATCAACCAGAGATAGAGAGAGGATAAAACCAGTAATCAACCAGAGATAGAGAGAACAGGACAAAACCAGTAATCAACCAGAGATAGAGAGAACAGGACAAAACCAGTAATCAACCAGAGATAGAGAGAACGGGACAAAACCAGTAATCAACCAGAGATAGAGAGAACGGGATAAAACCAGTAATCAACCAGAGATAGAGAGAACAGGACAAAACCAGTAATCAACCAGAGATAGAAAGAATGGGATAAAACCAGTAATCAACCAGAGATGGAGAGAACAGGACAAAACCAGTAATCAACCAGAGATAGAGAGAACAGGACAAAACCAGTAATCAACCAGAGATAGAGAGAACAGGACAAAACCAGTAATCAACCAGAGATAGAGAGAACAGGACAAAACCAGTAATCAACCAGAGATGGAGAGAACAGGATAAAACCAGTAATCAACCAGAGATAGAGAGAACGGGACAAAACCAGTAATCAACCAGAGATAATAATCAACCAGAGATGGAGAGAACGGGATAAAACCAGTAATCAACCAGAGATAGAGAGAACGGGACAAGACCAGTAATCCTCTTTCTCCCTTCTTTTGCTTTCATGTCTGTCCATCCTGTTCCGATAACAAACAACCACTAACCAAACTCGCAATGCCCTGAACACAAAACCCTGAACACAAAACCCAGATAAATTAAATAAGAATTCACAATGTATGGAGATTCTCATCTCAATGCAAAATCTCCACATTCCAACTCACAATACCAGGATACAAGAGTCTATCGACTACATTCTAATGTGAGGTGGTGGTGTCTTGCTCTACCAAAGACTAGGCCTAATCTGTGGGGGAGATTGACTGCTCTTTAAATGAAAGGTTTCCATCCAGCAGGGAGAAAAGCACACATTGCACAATGTGGTCATGTAAAGGGAGAGAGGCTGGTTTGGCCTCTCGCCAAACTTCCACGAAAATTAATCCACATGGGCTGCACTGACAGCGAGACATTGGTAATCGCTACACGTCAGCCCCTGTCAAAAACATTACATAACAGCATATTTTGCACTGGAGGCAAGGCAATGTGGCTAGGCTAACAGCCTCACAGGTCAATAAGAGTGAAGTGGATAGCTAGGCTAGGCTAACAGGTCAATAAGAGTGAAGTGGATAGCTAGGCTAGGCTTACAGGTCAATAAGAGTAAAGTGGATAGCTAGGCTAGGCTTACAGGTCAATAAGAGTGAAGTGGATAGCTAGGCTAACAGGTCAATAAGAGTGAAGTGGATAGTTAGGCTAGGATGTCAATATGAGTGACGTGGATAGGCTAGGCTAAGCTATATGAGGACAGGAGAGAGGGGAAATATAACAGGCATCGACAGCTGGACTTCACTTGGTGAAACAGAAAAGTGGCCAGGCGATCGATACACATGTGCACGTCAGTGTTGGCTGGTGGGAGGCGCTATAGGAGGAAGGGCTCATTGTAATGGCCGGAATGGAACAAATGGAACGGTATCAAACACATCAAACATATGGAAACCACATGTCCGACTCCATTCCATTTATACAATTACAGCCATTACAATGAACACGTCCTCCTATAGCTCCTCCTACCAGCCTCCTCTGGTGCATGAACACACACACATACACACGTCCAAAGTCCAGCAGAACCTCTAAACTTTGGTGTGTGTGAGAGAGAGAGAGATAAGCGACAGGTCAGAGAAATAGTTTGTCTGAGTTGCAGAAAAGGAATTATCTACCTGGAGACATTGGTGATTGATCCACCTAATCCAAGTCCCAGATATATGTCATTTAGCAGACGCTTTATAGAATATCCTAATCAAAGACACACACACACACACCCACACACACACACTCCAGGTATGACTGAATGAAGTCCAACTAAGTGTTGGTGACGACAGAAACAGCTCAATCACACAGAGATGTGCACAACAACATGCTCCAGGAGTCAGAAGTAGAGCGATCCCTCCCCCACACCCCCTGGGTCAACCAAAACAACACCATCAATATCAAGGGGAGGCCAATGGCCACTGATATGTATACTATAATACCACAGGAGACTGGTGAGGGGAGGACGGATCATATTAATGGCTGGAATGGGGTGAATGGAATGATATCAAACACATGGCAACCATTTGTTTCATGAGTTGGAAACCATTCCATTTGTTCCATTACAGCCATTACTATGAGCCCGTCCTCCCCAATTAAGGTGCCACCAACCTCCTATGTATAATACACATACAAGTGAATTTGTCCCAATAATTTTGGCCCTCTAAAATGTGGGGGACTGTGGACAAAAAGTGCATTCCTTTCTAAACGGTTCACACAATACGGATGACAATCCCCTCAAATGAAAGCTGATGGTCTGCACTTTAACCTCGTGGTCATTGTGTATCATTTCAAATCCAAGGTGCTGGATTACAGAGCCAAAACAACAACAAGAATTGTCACTGTCCCAATACTTTTGAAGTTTACTGTATATTAGGCTAGACAGACAGGGACACTATAGAAACTCATTATAGATAAACAATGGCAGTCAATTTCCATCCATTATTATTGAAGAGGCATGTTCAAGAGAACAGGGTTTCAATGGCTTTTTAAAGTGTTGTCAACCTTCAATGTGTGCACGATAATCCAGGTTGTATAGAGTGCTTGAAGAGTGATTTCTTGGAAACCGGCTTACGTAAGACACCAAACACACATGCGCTGTGCATATTTTGCCCACACACATTGATGTGAGCGAGTGCGATGCTGTGATCTATTGCAGGTTTTCCTTTGAGATCGGACCAACTGAAAGCGGTGCCAACCCTCTTTTTATCTGGCCAATGTCTAATCTCGAGCATTCTGCCAAGGAAAGGAGTACAACCGAGACATCAGAGCAACACAGTCAGTGGTCTGGGCCAATACCAGAGTCTGCTTATTAAAGAGGAAGATAAGACTATCTGATTAGTCCATCAGTTAGAGTCAGTGTAATGTACAAGTCGTCCTCTTTCATCATGAACTCAGGTTTGTTCGATTTAGGACCATGCATTCATCTTAGAGTAGGTAAACTAGGTTACATTTCTTAGCTATTATCATTGACTGCAAACCGCCTAATAGCTTGGGAGCCTTTCCAGAAATCTAACAGCTAACGGTTCTCTCTAATCACAGATCACACAGTCGTGAGGTAATAGGCAGCTACTGTGGGAAACGGGGCTCATGTCTTTGACATGGCTGAGCTATAATGGCCATCCCTTCCTCACTGTCATTTCTGACAAGCGGCCTGGCTGTTTTGACGGAGAAACACCTGGTTTAGGCACAAAGTGCTGTGCTGCTTTTTGTCTGGATGTCTGTCGCCTTTGCTTGTAAATTTGAGGGTGAGGGTTGAGGAAGTGTAAAATAGATGGTTGTTTGTAGACCTCGACGTTTGTAGGGTGTCGGTCGGTAATCAATATTTAGTGTTAATTAGGATCCCCATTAGCTGACAAGGGAGCTGCTTTATGAGAATCGTCTCCGGGGTGTGGAACATGAAGGCAGGCTGGTCCTGTGTTTTGGTGTCGCGTGGCTCTGGATTACAGGGCGGTCTCTCAGAAAAGGGTGTGTCTGCCATGTGTGTTTGTGCTGTAGATTTTATGATTTGAACCCATTCACCGACAGAGCTAATATTTGATTCCCTTTAGCCTGCATATGTTGTGTATACTTTTGATAGAATCTGATAATCAGATGTACAAACGGCTGATGTCATTTCAGGGACTTTTACAGCTGCACAGGTAGGGCCAGTAATTGCATAACTATTCTCCAGTCCTGAAGCTGTGTGCCAATGTACACAGAAGTGCCCATTAAAAGCAGATCACAGCGTTGTACGAGAGCTTCAGTTTCTTGGCCAGTTCTAACATGGAATAGCCTTCATTTCCCAGAACAAGAATAGACTGACGAGTTTCGGAAAAAGGTCTTTGTTTCTGGCCATTTTGAGCCTGTAATCGAACCCACAAATGCTGATGCTCCAGATACTCAACTAGTTTAAAAAAGGCTATTTTTATTGCTTCTTTAATAAGCACAACAGTTTTCAGCTGTGATAACATAATTGCAAAATAGTTTTCTAATGACAAATAAGCCTTTTAAAATGATAAACTTGGATTAGCTAACACAACGTGCCATTGGAACACAGGAGTGATGGTTGCTGATAATGGGCCTCTGTACGCCACCAAACTAGGTACAGTTGAAGTCGGAGGTTTACATACACCTAGGGTGGAGTCATTAAAACTCGTTTTTCAATCAACACAAATGTCTTGTTAACAAACTACAGTTATGGCAAGTCGGTTAGGATATCTACTTTGTACATGACACAAGTCAACAATTGTTTACAGACAGATTATTTCACTTATAATTCACTGTATCACAATTCCAGTGGGTCAGAAGTTTACATACACTAAGTTGACTGTGCCTGTAAACAGCTTGGAAAACTCCAGAAAATGATGTCATGGCTTTAGAAGCTTCTGATATGCTAATTGACATCATTTGACTCAATTGGAGGTGTACCTGTGGATGTATTTCAAGGCCTACCTTCAAACTCAGTGCCTCTTTGCTTGACATCATGGGAAAATAATAAGAAATCAGCTAAGACCTCAGAAAAAAAATGTAGACCTCCACATGTCTGGTTCATCCTTGGGAGCAATTTCCAAACACCTGAAGGTACCACATTCATCTGTACAAACAATAGTATGCAAGTATAAACACCATTGGACCACGTAGCCGTCATACCGCTCAGGAAGGAGATGTGTTCTGTCTCCTAGAGAGGAACGTACTTTGGTGCAAAAAGTGCAAATCAATCCCAGAACAACAGCAAAGGACCCTGTGAAGATGCTGGATGAAACAGGTACAAAAGTATCTATATCCACAGTAAAACAAGTCATATATCGACATAACCTGAAAAGCTGCTCAGCAAGAAAGAAGCCACTGCTCCAAAACCGCCATAAAAAATCCAGACGACGCTTTGCAACTGCACATGGGGACAAAGATCGTATTTTTTGGGATAAATGTCCTCTGGTCTGATGAAACAAAAATAGAACAGTTTGGCCATAATGACCATCGTTATGTTTGGAGGACAAAGGGGGAGGCTTGCAAGCCGAAGAACATCATCCCAACCGTGAAGCATGGGGTTGGCAGCATCATGTTGTGAGGGTGCTTTGCTGCAGGAGGGACTGGTGCACTTCACAACCTAGATGGCATCATGAGGTAAAAAAAATTATGGGGATATATTGAAGCAACATCTCAATACATCAGTCAGGAAGTTAAAGCTTGGTCGCAAATGGGTCTTCCAAATGGACAATGACCCCAAGCATACTTCCAAAGGTGTGGCAAAATGGCTTAAGGACAACAAAGTCAAGGTATTGGAGTGGCCCTGACCTCAATCTGACCTCAATCCTATAGAACAATTGTGAGCAGAACTGAAAAAGTGTGTGTGAGCAAGGAGGCCTACAAAGCTGACTCAGTTATACCAGCTCTGTCAGGAGGAATGGGACAAAATTCACCCAACTTATTGTGGGAAGCTTGTGGAAGGCTACCTGAAATGTTTGACCCAAGTTAAACAATTTAAAAGCAATGCTACCAAATACTAATTTGGTAAAAGCTGAAATAAATAATTATCTCTACTATTATTCTGACATTTCACATTCTTAAAATAAAGTGGTGATCCTAACTGACCTAAAACAGTGAATTATTACTAGGATTCAATGTCAGGAATGGTGAAAAACTGAGTTTAAATGTATTTGTCTAAGGTGTATGTAAACTTTCGACTTCAACTGTAGATATTCCATAAAAAATCAGCAGTTTCCAGCTACAATAGTCATTTACAACATTATCAATGTCTACACTGTATTTCTGATAAATTTGATGTTATTTAAATGAACAAAAAATGTGCTATTCTTTAAAGAAACTGAACTTTTCTAAGTGAGCCCAAAATGTTGAACGGTATATATATATATATATATATATATATATATCTCCCAATGCCCCAGGATAGTGATTGGGGACATTGCTCTTTTTAGGGTGCCATGGGTGGGATATTAAACTTGTGTTCTGACTCTTTGAGGTCATTAAAGTTCCCATGTCACTTATCATAGAGTAGGGGTGTTAACCCTGGTGTCCTGGCTAAATTCCCAATCTGTCCCTCATACCGTCATGGCCACCTAATCATCCCCAGCTTCCAATTGGCTCATTCATCCCCCTCCTCTCCCCTGTAACTATTCTCCAGGTCGTTGCTGTAAATGAGAATGTGTTCTCAGTCAACTTTTCCAACATGTTTTACATTACAGCCTTATTCTAAAATTGACTAGAACGACCCTAAGCACACAGCCAAGACAACGCAGGAGTGGCTTTGGGACAAGTCTCTGAATGTCCTTGAGTGTCCCAGCCTGAGCTCAGACTTAAACCCGATCTAACATAACTGGAGAGACCTGAAAATAGCTGTGCAGTGACGCTCCCCATTCAACCTGACAGGGCTTGAGATGATCTGCAGAGAAGAATGGGAGAAACTCCCCAAATACAGGTGTGCCAAGCTTTAGCATCATACCCAAGAAAACTTGAGGCTGTAATCGCTGCCAAAGGTCTGAATACCTACGTAAATGTGATATTTAAGTTTTTTATTTTAAATATATTTGCACAAATTTCTAAAAACCTGTTTTTGCTTTGTCATTATACGGTATTGTGTGTAGACTGATGAGGCGGAAAAGTATTTAGGATAAAGCTGTAATGAAACAAAATGTGGAAAAAGTCAAGGGGTCTGAATATTTTCAGAATGCACTGTACGTCTCTGGCTAGTATTTGCATGTTCCTTCCCATGTTGTCTTTGATGGTTTGCCATGCAAAAGAGGTTTGGGACCACTCCCACAACACAGATAAACTAACCAACAGCACAATTGGAACATGCATTTATTTTTTAGATACAGCGAATCAATTACATTTTCTTCTGCCGTCATAGATATGGTAAAAGCGAGGTAGCAACAGCATTTATTTTTCTATTCTGTCAACACAGAAAATCTCATGCAAATAAATTGAAGATTGACTAACAGTTTGAGAATGTGGTGTGATTTTCTGAGATGTAGGATAAACCCAGCCTGCACACCATTCCAGTGGCGACCCGTCATTCAGGGCAGGTGGGGCTCAAAACAGGTTGAGCAGCCTGAATGACGGGTCACCACTGGAATGGTGTGTAGGCTAGCACAACAAGGTGAGTCCAAAAATGTAACGTATGCTGGAGCATAAATGATGTAATATGCCAGGGAATATGTATATTCTAGCTAAGAAAGTAATACTAAGTGTATGTTGTGTAGTAAGCTGTTAGTAGCCCATGTGCCTCACCCTAATAATTTTGTCCCTTTCCCCCTCATAACTTTGCCTACTGTTTTGACTTGGTGGTACACATGTAGCTTATAGCCTGTTTCAGAGAAACGTCATCATCGAATATTGTAAGAGCTTTCATTGTCTGCTTATATGCCTCCTTTATTCATCCTACGGTTCTGACTTGGTATACAGGGAGTATATTGTAAGAACGGCCCATGTTCTGAATTCTGTCGCTGTACATTTCAAAAGTACTGAACAAATAGTTATATTGACTTCGTCCGTCTTAGCTCGCTCCTTAATGTCTTAATCAAAGTTACAGATTGCCTCTTATCTGCTCATCGTTCCCTTATGCCATAGTTTGTACATTGCAATTGTCAGTAGAAACCACATCTGCACCATTCACAAGTTATCACGCTTGAAACATTCCGTAACAATTGCAGAGGTCTCTACAATAACCCGGTGACAAATCAGTCATTATGACACAATACTGCAAATGAAAAATCGGATCACAATGTACACTATGCGTTCATCTGTTCAAACAAGCAAAGCAGATCAAATCTCTGAGTCAACTCAACACTGAGGCAACACGTGGGTTTGGTATCTCTCTCTGCCTAGCCAGCACTCGTCCATATCTGACACAACACAGACAGAACCCCTCTTCACACACATCTGTCTTTCTGTGGAAATACCCACTGCTAAGTACTCTTACCATCATACACCCCATCAAAAGTACAGTACCCACCTATAGCTCCATCATCCTGTCTGAATGCAACTGACACTATGGGACTGGAGACTGAGGTGGTCTCATGATCCTACCTCTAATCTAATTGGACGGAAACGCTATAGGGATCCTTGGGTGATGGATTTGAGATGCGATCTGTTTTGTCACGGCACGTGAAGATTAAAAGAAGTTCCAGATATAGTTACAGTACATAGAACGTTGGAGTTATGAAGTTGGGATATACTGAAGAGTTCTAGATCGTTATAGGCTCCAGAAAAATGATAGCATGGAGCGCCAAGTATCCAGCATTATATTCTGACATCGTCTTAAATTTTAAAAAAGTGTCAAAAGATTTCATATCAAGGGGTTCATTCCCCTTATGGAAAGTCCTTTATTGGATGTAAAGCGACTATGATCTCACCTGTGATATGGTTACTACCTGTGGTGCGGTGTTGAGTCAGAGGTGTGTGCGTGTCTGTACAGCTGGCCCTGTTGATTCTTCCAGGCCAGAGGTGACTCATTTAGAGCCCCATGGCGTTAACCTGCTTATTAGCTGTGTTGCTCATTGAATGATATCATGATATGGCGGCTGCTTGATTCTGAAAACTATATTGGCAAGTCTCTCGTAACAATTTACAGCCTTATACAGACTTTATCAGCCTTGCTTTCAACAGGTCCAAAGACAAGAATTTCAGTTCACTTCAAGGACGAATAGCCAACTAAACCTATGCTTATCAACCTATCAATACTTTAAACCGCCTCAATGGAAACATTTTAAATATAGCCTACGATCCCATCATGACACTCGTTACCCAACTTTCATTTCCCTCAGCCGTCCTCTTCTGTAATGACAAAACATCCATGGTGATGAGATAGACGTTACACCCCCCCTCCCAGAAGCATTGCAACAAATATCAGATGCGTCCGTGAAACTCTAAACTGAATCAATCCCTCTATTGACTTACAGTAAAAAGCCTCTGCCTGACTGTAGTGGGGGGGAGGTGCATTTAACACAGCAGAGACAATGACCTCATCATTATTACTATGTCTTTGGAGGCCGTGTCTGAATAGCTGGGGGGGAGAGGGCCTGGTGTAAATCAAATAAAGACATGGAGAGGAGAGGACCTCGTGTATAGAACCAGTCTGGAATCCTCAGGGACTTTAGGAAGAGATTCCAGTAAATGTCCATTATGTATTCGTCCCCGTGCTTCTACAGGTAGTTGGGGTTTAGGGAGCTGTTTGTAAAGGACAGACATAACCGGTGGTGTGAAGCGTTAAGTATGGAGGAAACATAATTATGGATATCATGTCATAGCTCTGAGGGGTGAGCCATGTTGGAGCCGGACCTCTGGAGGGAATTTCTTTGTCTAGTCTTAATTCTGAAATGCTCTGGCTGTTATTGTGAGGACTGACTGATCCTCAGTAGCTACAGCCCCTGGCAGAGTGGAGAGTTTTACACACTACTATCTTCTAGCCAGGAAACCTTATCTGATACTAAAAAAAATGTACTCGATTTCACTGAGTTCAAAACTGACTTTACCCAGATGAGCAGTGAGCACCCTATTCCATAGAAGCCTCTTAGTAACAGCGGCATATCTAAACTCTGCTGAGCTCAATGTCAACTTGTCAAAGTAACAGGAGATAGCAAAGAGAGGAAAAGGACTACGTCCAATCCAAAGTTGGATATCGGTCAGGCTTTAAAAGGGCTACGTCCAATCCAAAGTTGGATATCGGTCAGGCTTTAAAAGGGCTACGTCCAATGCAAAGTTGGATATCGGTCAGGCTTTAAAAGGACTACGTCCATTCCAAAGTTGGATATCGGTCAGGCTTTAAAAGGGCTACGTCCATTCCAAAGTTGGATATCGGTCAGGCTTTAAAAGGGCTACGTCCAATCCAAAGTTGGATATCGGTCAAAAAGGGCTTGGTCCATTCCAAAGTTGGATATCGGTCAGGCTTTAAAAGGGCTACGTCCATTCCAAAGTTGGATATCGGTCAGGCTTTAAAAGGGCTACGTCCAATCCAAAGTTGGATATCGGTCAGGCTTTAAAAGGGCTACGTCCAATCCAAAGTTGGATATCGGTCAGGCTTTAAAAGGGCTACGTCCAATCCAAAGTTGGATATCGGTCAGGCTTTAAAAGGGCTACGTCCAATCCAAAGTTGGATATCGGTCAGGCTTTAAAAGGGCTAAATGCAAAGTTGGATATCGGTCAGGCTTTAAAAGGGCTACGTCCAATGCAAAGTTGGATATCGGTCAGGCTTTAAAGGGCTACGTCCAATCCAAAGTTGGATATCGGTCAGGCTTTAAAAGGGCTACGTCCAAAAGTTGGATATCCAAAAAGTTGGATATCGGTCAGGCTTTAAAGGGCTACGTCCAATCCAAAGTTGGATATCGGTCAGGCTTTAAAAAGGGCTACGTCCAATTTGGATATCGGTCAGGCTTTAAAAGGTTGGATATCGGTCAGGCTTTAAAAGGGCTACGTCCAATCCAAAGTTGGATATCGGTCAGGCTTTAAAAGGGCTACGTCAATCAAAAGTTGGATATCGGTCAGGCTTTAAAAGGGCTTTAAAAGGGCTACGTCCAATGGATATCCAAAGTTGGATATCGGTCAGGCTTTAAAAGGGCTACGTCCATTCCAAAGTTGGATATCGGTCAGGCTTTAAAAGGGCTACGTCCAATCCAAAGTTGGATATCGGTCAGGCTTTAAAAGGGCTACGTCCAATGCAAAGTTGGATATCGGTCAGGCTTTAAAAGGGCTACGTCCAATCCAAAGTTGGATATCGGTCAGGCTTTAAAAGGGCTACGTCCAATCCAAAGTTGGATATCGGTCAGGCTTTAAATTGGCGTTGTTCTTGAAACCATGTGTAGTGCTGCTCTGGTAATGAATAGCAGCTATAAAACAGGTTCTGACATCCAATTCATTCTTCTTACGTTTTCACTCTCTTGCATTGGTTTTATTCTACAACCTCAGGGTTTTATTCTACATCCTCAGGGTTTTATTCTACATCCTCAGGGTTTTATTCTACATCCCCAGGGTTTTATTCTACAACCTCAGGGTTTTATTCTACAACCTCAGGGTTTTATTCTACATCCTCAGGGTTTTATTCTACATCCTCAGGGTTTTATTCT
Organism: Oncorhynchus gorbuscha; assembly: GCF_021184085.1. Taxonomy (NCBI): domain Eukaryota; kingdom Metazoa; phylum Chordata; class Actinopteri; order Salmoniformes; family Salmonidae; genus Oncorhynchus; species Oncorhynchus gorbuscha. The sequence goes on along the minus strand of NC_060196.1, from coordinate 6,064,526 downwards.
ACATCCTCATGGTTTTATTCTACAACCTCAGGGTTTTATTCTACATCCTCAGGGTTTTATTCTACATCCTCAGGGTTTTATTCTACATCAGGGTTTTATTCTCAGGGTTTTATTCTACATCCTCAGGGTTTTATTCTACATCCTCACATCCTCAGGGTTTTATTCTACATCCTCTACATCCTCAGGGTTTTATTCTACATCCTCAGGGTTTTATTCTAGGGTTTTATTCTACATCCCTAGGGTTTTATTCTACAACCTCAGGGTTTTATTCTACAACCTCAGGGTTTTATTCTACAACCTCAGGGTTTTATTCTACATCCTCAGGGTTTTATTCTACATCCTCAGGGTTTTATTCTCCATCCTCCGGGTTTTATTCTACATCCTCAGGGTTTTATTCTACAACCTCAGTTTTTTTTTTCTTCGTTCCTAATTGGAATGGAATCTAAATATTTGATGCTTGTTAATGTAAAATGTTCAATTATTCAGTGGAGGTGATAAGAACAAGTAGGCCTAGCGTCAACGCAAGTAGCCATATCACGCCATTCCCATAACTTCAGATCTCCACCAGCCATTTACTCCATTACTCCTAAATCACCAGTCAGCTTCACTAATGACACCCATCCATCCAAAGCATAATAACGGCAGCTGAGGTAAGTTACACTTTGAGCAGCGGGAGGATGAGGTTGCATTTATACTATGCTGATCCAACCCCTCTATCCATCTCTCTAACAACAGCAACTACAGGATCCTAGAGGCTCACAACCAGCTCCATGATGACATCAGACTGTCTGATGCTTTCGCTAATCAGATCTCTTCCATTGGCTGACTGCATTAGTGTGGCGTGATATGGTTACTACAGCATTCACAGCTGTTTTCTGACTGGCCAAAATAATGCTCAAGTAGCTCACACTATTAGTCTGGAGGCATTGGCTGTTTCTGAGGTAGGGCCATTAGGGCCACTTAAGGTCTGGCTGGTTAACAGAGAGAAATAGCATGTCAATGGGAGAGCGAGGCCCTCTCCTCCTCCTCATCCTCCTCATCCTCCTCATCCTCCTCTCTATGAATAATAGAGAAGACTTGTTCTAGTCACTGACACATCCACCTTCTGCTCCTTTATTTATTTAACCTTTGTTTCACTAGGCAAGTCAGTTAAGAACAAATTCTTATTTATAATGAAGGCCTACCAAAAGTCAGAGGCCTCCTTGCAGGGACGGGAGCTGGGATTAAAAATAAAAATATAGGACAAAACACACATTACGACAAGAGACACCACAACGCTACATAAAGAGAGACCTTAAGACAACAACACAGCATGGTAGCAACACATGACAACAACCCGGTAGCAACAAAACATGGCAGCAGCCAACATGTTAGCAGCACAAAACATGGTACAAACATTATTGGGCATAGACAACAGCACAAAGGGCAAGAAAAACATGACCCTCAGACTACATCCTCCAGGAAAACATAAATAAAAACAATGTTTTTGTACCAATCAGTGAAATACGTAGGCCCGCTGAATGGTAGGTAGTTGTAAAAGATAAATCTCCTTCACAAGTATCGGAGAAATCTGTATCATAGTTTCTCTGTACACTCCATTTTTTACAATGTTAAATGTAAAACAAATCAAATTTAGAGACACAGGAGTCATCATACAACAAGGACTGTGCCAACTAAGCTAGTCTACCAAGAGACACTCAAATGAGTGAAGAATAATTCTGGGTCAAGTTGTTGTTTGTTGCCTTCCTGTTTGGACACAGCGGGAAACATCTAGGCCTACATGTAGCCTACATCTCAGCAGCCTGGACATTTTCTGGGATGAAGCATACAATTGGGAAGACCAATCGGAGCAGGATTGGAGCTGGGCAAATCCAGGGGAGGAGGACTCTCCATTTTTAAAGTAATCCCCTCCCTCTCCCTGTGTCCACCCCAACTGAAGCCCACCCATCTGGGATAATCCGTTAGGACAGCTGGTGTGTCGGGAAACGTCCATGACAACCTTCATGACTGACGTCGGTCAACTATGACATAACAGCACGGGAGCATAGCACAACGTAAGAACACACTGTACATGCAAGCAAACACTTCGGTGCACTTTCAGAAACTGCCATGGTAATGACAACTGTAGAGGACAGTGTGTGTGTGTGTGTGTGTGTGTGTGTGTGTGTGTGTGTGTGTGTGTGTGTGTGTGTGTGTGTGTGTGTGTGTGTGTGTGTGTGTGTGTGTGTGTGTGTGTGTGTGTGTGTGTGTGTGTGTGTGTGTGTGTGTGTGTGTGTGTGTGTGTGTGTGTGTGTGTGTGTGTGTGTGTGTCAGCGACTACGACAGTGACAGTCGGGAGTGGTCTCGGTATGTCACGTGCAGATGGCTCGGTGGTTACGTAAAAGCATTTGAGGATTTCAGTAAGAGCCATTGTAAGGGATGTAATCATCCCAGACAACAGATTGGTCCCTTGGATGGAATTTGAGCGGTACAGTATTTGGAAAGCTCGGCTCAGCCACAAAATTCCCTGCCGTAATGGTCAGGTGCCCAATAAGATTATTTCATCAAACAAATGTTATATCTAAGAGTTGTGGGCCTAATAAGGAACACAAACAGATTAAACAATACAAATGTTTCATCGATAGAAATTCAGTATGTGAGAGTATGTGATGGCTGGTTGTTCAATACTACAACCACAACATTCAAACAAACCAATCTCAGTTCACCTCAACAAAACACAGTAATCTTGAAATCAATCAATCCGCACCACTTTCCTAGAACGTCTTTCCACTACAGATAAATCAAGTCACTGGAACGTCATCTGTGGAGACTCATGGGAAAGGGTGAATAATCAGACCTTTGTGAGAAGAATGTAACCAGGAAGACAATAGATTTATGTTGTCAGCTCAATGGCACAATCAGAAGGAGTGTGGGTTAGTCCAGAGAGATGAAATCATGTCTCCAGGTAGCCAGGGCTGGATTACCATAACGGCTTGTAGGGCATGCCCCCCCCCCCCAATTTTCACCTGATTTTGATACATTTTCACCTAAATTCTCATTACTGAAATTAGTACGGATTTAATTAAAATTGGGTCATTTTATATATAATATTTATGAAAAGCTAACTTATTTGAATAAAACACAAAATGATGTTGCTGTAGTTTGCCCCATAAATCATACAAATTGTACATAATACATATTATGGTTTAAACACAGTGTCTGTGTCTCATTACCATAACACTTTTTCAAGTTCCTGTAAAAACTCCAATCAGTAAAAGAAAAAGTAGTAGTACATAGACAAGCCCAAGTTTAGTTCATTTGTTCACTTATATGCCTCCAGAATTAGGTTCTTATTCCCAAACACCCGCTTTACACCATTTGGCCTTCTCTTTACCGAAATGGCTAAAAAGATCAAATTGGGAAAAGGTCTGATTAAATTTTATTATAATAATAAATGTCAAATGAAATATTTGTATTTTCAGTGTTATGTTTAACTCGGGCCTTTTCATTATGGGAGATTTTTTTGTATTTTTATATTAGAAATATTGATTTGTTTATTAATTTTTGGGACTTTGAAAACTGTTACGGAGAATGTTAATGAGAATGTTGGTACAATGCATAATATCTGATATAGATCATTACAGATCTTAATCTCAGTGATTCAACAGGAAATGTTGTGAAAAGTGACAGCGTTTTGTGAGAATGACCCATGAACACGTTATAAGCCATGACAAAGTGTAGAATTGCAGGAATTTAGCTTTAAAACGGCAAAATATTCTCTCAGCCTCATGGAAAAATGTATAGAATAGCATGAGATTAGCTACAAAACTGTAGCTGTGCTAGTCCGGCCCTGCAGGTAGCCCTTTGGCACCGATCTAGGATGTGCTTACAGTCCCATATTCCTGACCTTAACATTTAGGGGAGGAAAACACTAAACAGACCTTAGATCAAGAGTCAGAGAATACAAATCACCTGAGCCCATACTGTGAGGCCATAGACATCACTGGGGCCGAGCTCCCTGCCCTCCAAGACATCTACTCAAAACGGTGTTTGACGAGGGCCCAGAAGGTCGTCAAGGACTCCTGTCACCCGAGCCAGGAACCATTCACTCTGTTACCATCTGGTAAGCGGTATCTGAGCATCTGGTCTCAGACCAACAGACAGCTTCTACCACCAGGCCATCAGACTGCTTAACAGCTAACCCTAGCTGTCTCCCTGCACAGACCCGGGCCCGGTTTCCCGATAGCGATGCAACTTAGGCTGACGCGTGTTTTAACCATGCAGCTTTCCTACAACGGCAAAAGACATAACATGTGCTTCCCAAAAGTGTGTCATTGAGGCATGTGTCGATACTGATAGGATCAAAAGAAAGGCAGCGCTGCTCTCGGGTCAACTTTCTCCATTCAAATCTTACCTTAGCATTAGAATTACTCCACAACACTGACAACAGATCAGTTCCTAGAGAGATATTATCACCTATGGCTGCAAACATTGAGGCGGCTTATTCTAATGCTTACCCTATAATAATGCACTAAATCCAGATTTGACAGATCATTGTGCACGTTAGGCTACAAATCATGAAACATATTGAGGCAAAAATGACAGACAGTAGCCAAATAAAACTCAATTGAATGAACATGAAATGTATTTCAATATCATTTAAATATATGGGCCTATGAAGCCTATACTGTAGGAATGCTATTTAAACTTTTCATGCAGTCATCTCAGTTCTATTTGAAGCATCGTTTTATCCCGCTTGTTTGTAACAATTGCAAAGACACTGGCAACAGAGAGACAGATACGCGTCTTCATTCTATGTACGGCGGAGATGTTCTGTGAATAAAGTGACGCGGTGGGAAAAACGCATCTACCGAAGCAGTTCCACAAGTGGTCTGAGGCAGTCGGGAAATAACACACGTTTTCAAGGGCACATTTTGTAACGATGGTTTTGGGGAACAGCTCGGAGAATCAACAATGCTCCTACAAAAGGTTCTAACGATGAACTTAGCCTGAAGATGCTTTTGGGAAACCGGGCCCGGCACCTTAGTGACTGTTGCCACGGACTCTCCACATTTTACATTGACATTTTAGTCACTTTATATGTAAATACAGTCATACTTGACACAGCACATTCATGATCTATTCTGTATATCCTATTGTGTACATAGCAATATATTACTCTGCATACTACCTCTTCTATTACTTATTTATTATTGATTATTATTAATTATAGTACTGGAATGTTGAGGTAGCGAGCAGACGAGCATTTCACTGCACCTTTCATACCTGCTGTATAAACTGTGTACGTGACAAAGAACATTTGATTTGACAGGCAGGCCATCGTCAGTGGGGAATGTCATAGGAAACCAACCTCAAGGAGGTTGGGGGATGAAATGAGACACATAACTCCTCTCTGAGTCAGAGATCCATGGAAGAACACAGTCTACATGCAGGCTTATTGGTATGGGACATGACTGAGTGAGGCAGATGTACAGTCAGTCAGTGTGTTCATGTCTCCTCCTGCAAACAGACTAGATATCCATGACAATGAGGCAACCAAGTACATGAAGTGACATCCCTCCCCTTCAGGCCCTTTATAGAGTGGTTCAGTTCCTAAGTGTCCAAACGCAAAACACAGACTCATAGGCATGTACACACACACTTACTCACACACGCAGACAGGCACACACACATAACGGTTGTCAACCACTATGACTAACTGGCCAAGTCAAGTAGGCAACTTTTCCTCAACTGAGTAAATCAAATGTTGGCTATTCCCAAATGAGAATAGAGACACAGCACAGAGAGTGGAAAAGATTGGGCACTAGGCTGACAACAGAACATTAGCGTTGTGTTATTCCTCTGTGTTCTCTACAGTATCCTATCTGACAGTGTTACACAACACCACCTCCTCATTGGTTGATTCACCTCTGTGCTGATTGCAGGCAACATTCCAAGGATGTGCTACTGACCCAATACATTCTCAGAGTGAACAGGGCCCAGCGTGTGTAACACAGAAAGACCGACTTCAGCAATTTCTCAAACACCATCAATGTATGTAAGCTTCCTGTAGCAGAACTCAAACGCAAGTTACTCTGGGGTGGCAGGTAGCCTAGTGGTTAGAGCGTTGGGCCAGTAACTGAAAGGTAACAAGATAGAAATCTGTCGTTATTCCCCTGAACAAGGCAGTTAACCTACTGATCCCCGGTAAGCCGTCATTGTAAATAAGAATTTATTCTTAACTGACTTGCCTAGTTAAATAAAGGTTTAATAAAAAAAAATATAAAAATATATATATATATATGTGTGCATACAGGTAGTCAGGGAAACGTCATTTAACATAGTTCTGGATTTCACAGTACAGAACATGAACCATTTCCTATCTCAGTTACTCAACAGTGAGTGATGTATGCTAGCTAGCCTAGGTTCCATGTTTTCTCTGAGATTGTGTCTGTCAATCAAATGTAAGTAAGCTACAAAGCACTCCGGTTCAAGGCCATGTTTGCACAGGGCCACGCCTCCAATCAAGAGAGCTCTTACAGTGAGGACTTTGATACCTCCTGCTACAATAAAGTTGCTGTACTTTGCTGCATGGTCCTTCTATTGACTTCCTTCAGCAGTATTACAGTAAATAACCTGAATATGGGTCACATATTCGGTTTACATACTTACTGTATAATTGTAAATATTATACATGACTGTACATATGACCACTATTTTTGTCAGAATATAACCTAAATCACGACTTGTTTGAATTTACTTTTTTGTTGGCGTGTCAAGCATTAGACAGAAAAACCCAACGTCTCAGCCAAGAGTGAGCTATCCAGAATGCCAAACAGTGCAACAAGCAACGTACAAAAGGGCATTGCAACCAGTCACAACCCTGTGGCATAGAAGCTACGGTTAATAAACGGGCAGTGTGGACGGGTGTGAAAGACAAAAATGTGCATCCCAAATGGCACCCTATTCCCAATAATGCACTACTTTTGATCAGAGCCATATTGGCCCTGACCAAAAGTAGTGCACTACTATATAGGGAATAGGGTGCCATTTGAGACACAATAGAGAATCTCCAGCATCTGTTGACTGTCTTAGTAATAACATGACACAGATATGGGCCAGCGGTTTATGGTCCAGCTTTAAAGCATTGGCGGCAGAGATTTCACTGAGTGTGAAAAATACTAGAAGTGTGTTTCTATCTACTAGGCTACTTTTATTGTGACTAGAGGTCGACCGATTAATCAGAATGGCGGTTTAATTAGGGCCAATTTAAGTTTTTTTCAAGGTATTTTTTTACACCTTTATTTAACTTGGCAAGTCAGTTAAGAACACATTCTTATTTTCAATGACTGCCTATGAACGATGGGTTTAAGTTCTTATGGCTGCAGGGGCAGTATTGAGTAGCTTGGATGAAAGGTGCACAGAGTAAACGGCCTGCTCCTCAGTCCCAGTTGCTAATATATGCAAAGTATTATTAGTATTGGATAGAAAACACTCTGAAGTTTCTAAAACTGTTTGAATGATGTCTGTGAGTATAACAGAACTAATATGGCAGGCAAAAACCTGAGAAGAAATCCAAACAGGAAGTGGAAAATCTGAGGCTGGTTGATTTTCAACCCAGCACCTATTGAATACACAGTGGGATATTGGTTATGTTGCACTTCCTAAGGCTTACACTAGATGTCAACTAGTTCTTTAGAAACTGGTTTGAGGATTCTGCTGTGAAGTGGGGGCTCATAAGGGCTGTTTGAGCCAGGGGTCTGGCAGAGTGCCACAGGCTCTGAGGTGGGGTCACGAGAGAGTTAGCTCTCGTTCCATTGCTTTTCTACAGACAGGAATTCTCCGGTTGGAACGTTATTGACGTTTTATGTTAAAAACATCCTAAAGATTGATTCTATACTTAGTTTGACAAGTTTCTACGGACAGTAACGGAACTTTGAGTTTTTGTCTGCATCTAGGGAACGTGCTTCATGATTTTGGATTTGTTTACCAAACGTGCTAACAAAAGTAGCTCTTTGGATGTATACTGAGATTGTTTTATATAAATATGCACTTTATTGAACAAAACATATATGTATTGTGTAACATGAAGTCCTATGAGTGTCATCTGATAAAGATCATCAAAGGTTAGTGATTCATTTTATCTCTATTTCTGCTTTTTGGAACTCCTCTCTTTGGCTGGAAAAATGACTGAATTTTTATGTGACTTGGCGGTCACCTAACAATCATTTGTGGTGCTTTCGCTGTAAAGCTTACTAGAAATCGGACACTTTGGTGGGATTAACAACACGATTACCTTTCAAAATGGTCATTCAAACAGCACTTCCGTGCATTTTTCCAGCAGCTCTTCGTTGTGCGTCAAGCATTGCGCTGTTTAGGACTTCAAGCATATCAACTCCCGAGATGAGGCTGGTGTAACCGATGTGAAATGGCTGGCTAGTTAGCGCGCTAATAGCGTTTCAAACGTCACTCGCTCGCTCTGAGCCTTGGAGTAGTTGTTTCCCTTGCGCTGCATGGGTAACGCTGCTTCCAGGGTGGCTGTTGTCGATGTGTTCCTGGTTCGAGCCCAGGGAGGAACGAGGAGAGGGACGGAAGCTATACTGTTACACTGGCAATACTAAAGTGCCTATAAGAACATCCAATAGTCAAAGGTTAATGAAATACAAATGGTATGGAGATAAATAGTCGTATAATTCCTATAATAACTACAACCTAAAACTTCTTACCTGGGAATATTGAAGACTCATGTTAAAAGGAACCACAAGCATTCATATGTTCTCATGTTCTGAGCACGGAAATGAAACGTTAGCTTTCTTACATGGCAAATATTGCACTTTTACTTTCTCCAACACTTTGTTTTTGCATTATTTAAACCAAATTGAACATGTTTCATTATTTTTTGAGGCTATATTGATTTTATTGATGTATTATATTAAGTTAAAATAAGTGTTGTAAAATAAGTATTGTTGTAATTGTCATTATTACAAATAAAATACATTTAAAAATGGTCCGATTAATCAGTATCGGCTTTTTTGGGCCTCCAATAATCGGTATCACATTGAAAAATCATAATCGGTCGACCTCTAATTGTGACCTACACCTTCCATTAACCGATGTTTGGGTATAACTATCAGCCAACTGAGGATAGGACTGATTAACTGTCTGCTGCTAGACATGACGTTCTAATCATTATCATCATTCAATAGTCTTCCCTTTAGCCCAGCATTTCCCAAACTCGGTCCTGGGGACCCAAATGGGTGCACGTTTTGGTTTTTCCCTAACACTACACAGCTTATTGAAATGATCAAAGCTTGATGATTAGTTGGTTAGTTGAATCAGCTGTGTAGTGCCAGGGCAGAAACCAAAACATGAACGAGTTTGGGAAACGCTGTTCTAATCTTTATCCTCATGTTCCTCACCTTTCTTCAATATTGGCTGTAAGGAGATGCTTTTTAAATAAAATATTTTAAACTTATTCTAGCTACAAAAGTGTTCACCATCTCAGGCGATAATATACAATTTAATACATTTTCCTAATGCATTATTTGGCCAGTCTTCCCTTCAGCCTGAAAGACTATAACATGTATACATCGCTACATATCTAATTGAAAGACTATAACATGTATACATCGCTACATATCTAATTGAAAGACTATAACATGTATACATCGCTACATATCTAATTGAAAGACTATAACATGTATACATCGCTACATATCTAATTGAAAGACTATAACATGTATACATCGCTACATATCTAATTGAAAGACTATAACATGTATACATCGCTACATATATATTGAAAGACTATAACATGTATACATCGCTACATATCTAATTGAAAGACTATAACATGATACATCGCTACATATCTAATTGAAAGACTATAACATGTATACATCGCTACATATCTAATTGAAAGACTATAACATGTATACATCGCTAATATCTAATTGAAAGACTATAACATGTATTGAAAGACATAACATGTATACATATATCTAATTGAAAGACTATAACATGTATACATCGCTACATATCTAATTGAAAGACTATAACATGTATACATCGCTACATATATAATTGAAAGACTATAATTGAAATATAATTGAAAGACTATAACATGTATATATAATTGAAAGACTATAACATGTATACATCGCTACATATATAATTGAAAGACTATAACATGTATACATCGCTACATATCTAATTGAAAGACTATAACATGTATACATCGCTACATATATAATTGAAAGACTATAACATGTATACATCGCTACATATCTAATTGAAAGACTATAACATGTATACATCGCTACATATCTAATTGAAAGACTATAACATGTATACATCGCTACATATATAATTGGATTGCCTCACCAACATCTCATCCCCCCAAAAAACTCAAAACTCAGTCAATTAAGCCAAATACTCAAGTTGTCCTTTCAATACAAAATAGTAGACATGCGGTTCTCTTATAATGCATGGGTTACTATTGTAGCCTACTTTTAAGCCTAAATATTACACTTGGGTTAAACAAGTGGAGACTTGGTTCACGCCATGCCTTATAACTAACTAACTACACGTTTATACAGAGGGAGAGGCTGTGAGTGAGGAGACAAGTCCAGGTTCCATCCCACCACTAGCCTACACATATGTTCAGCATTAAACCCATGCTTCAAAACACCAAGTATGTTGCCTTCAAGTTTGTTTACGTCTTCCTCTGTGTAACACTATGGAGCAATCGTACATCATCTCTGGCGAACGGATGAAGGCACCGGTAGTACAGTAAAACGCCCTGAAAGCGACACCTGAGTGCTCCCTAACACCGCCTGCCAATCCCTTCAATGCACCCTGAAACATACCCTAAAATGCGTATATTGTTGTCCATTTGGTAGCTAGTTATCATACATTTGTGTTCATTCAATTTCTACGTACAGGAGTGAGTAGCTTACATACAGCCGCGTGGCAGTGCTGTGGACATAGCCGCACGGTCAGTCAAGCTAAATAAACCGCCCTTCAAAACTATATTTAGGCTCGGTTACGATATTAATGGAACAACCACATTCGTATTTGTGAGCCGCTGGTAACATTAGTTGTTATCAAGAAGCGGTAGATACAGGAGCGGTAGATACAATATAGCAACTTCTTACCTTTGAGACGGTCATATAAGATGTGTCGGCAGGTGGAAAGATTTTCCGGAGAGGAACTGAACTGCAGAGGTGGATGGATGGTGGAGGGCTTCTCTTGAGGCGGGTGTCTTAATTTGCCGTATGTCTTCTATGTCTGGCTCGGTTTTGATAGCCGGCTGGCAAGTCGATTTACATGTCAGCTGTATGACTGAGGCGGTTACCATAAGGGTATTTCTGTGTCAGCTCACAGACTTCACACACACACACTCACCGCAGTGATGAAAAAAAATCGACAAGCGAGGTAAAGCTCTGCGGGACCCAACCTAAGAGGGGTGGAGTGGAAAGAGCCGTGGAAAGAGCGATGTTCAGAGCCGCGGAGGGAAGGGAGAGGAGGGGGGCTCTCTCCCACAAAGAGTGGGGTTGCTATTGTAGTTCTCCCAGTCGTCTGGTCCTCTGGAAAACGGTCTCAAAGTCGTGGTCAGGTTTTGCCTTGCAACAGACTGCTCGCCTTCGGTCCACCGTGACTAAAAAGGACCCCTTTATTGACGCATAGAGAACGTGCTATAAAGTAACCCCGGGAACAATCGTGGACGGTCTCTATGGATGCGACGTAGCTGTGACCTCACAGTGCCATTGATATTTAAAACAATGACAGGCTGCTAAGCAATATGGTCACACTCAAGTAAAGAGCACCACTACAATAACACCATTAAATCTATTAACATATGCGTAATTCCCTTGGAACGCGTTTTGTAGCCTATAAATGGCATACACGCGCTACAGGATGATCATGGTGCATATAATCCATTGAAGCATGTAAAAAGTATTTACTGTAAAGTAATTCCCTTATATGGGTCAATGCTGGCTGGATACTGGCACCAGTTACAGTGATATCTTCCAACCCACAACATATGTGCCTGGGTCCTATACGGCAATTATTGGAGTTATTTAACATACGCACTAAACACACACGTACATATGGATTTTGTGTTGTAGATTTGTGGTAGTAGAGTAGTGGCCTGAGGGCACACTCTTAAAATGTGTTGTGAAATCTGTTGTGAATGTATTGTAATGTTTTTAAAATTGTATAACTGCCTTAATTTTGCTGGACCCCAGGACGAGTAACTGCTGCCAATGGATATTCTAATAAATACAAATACACATTTAGCCACTAGAAAATGTGCAATAAAATATGACTTTCAATGTAATTGTAACAAGGTGAGAAATATTATGCTGCCGTTGATGTTCCTTTGTAATAAGGCCAATGCATTTACAAAATAATTAAACATCTGCAACGATACAATTGATAGAATTACAGACCTGGTTACTCAAACGTCTCTTACATCAAATGAGATTGACGATTATTTATTTGTAACAGTCATTCATACTGTATTGTTTTCATCCGTCATCCTAATCCATGTTATACAAAGAAGTGACGCGCTGGAGAAGCTTTGTCTCCCCCAAGTGGACGTACACTGTAACGGCATGATGATTTATGAACAGAGGGAGAGAACACTGAAGGGGACATTTCAAAGAATAGGGTGATAATAGGGAGGTAGTCTAGAGCAGGGAACAACCCTCACAGTCTAGACCTAGAACACGTGTATGGGTTATCATTATCTTGTCCCATGTGTCTGGGAACATCTCATGTCGGTAGGAGAAGTGCTCATTACTTGTATGTTGTTGTCAGTGGGGTACAGGGGTTGTACACACACATGCTCAAATATGGAATTTATCATGGAACAACTGTTCATTTTGTGTTACTGTGCATGAACATTTAATTCTCAACAGCCATGCATGTTATTCCAAGTGGATCACATTATGGGCTGTACAAATCTTGAATGGTAGTGTCATGCTCAGTAACAGCCAATAACTCAACATGGAACACCTACCTCATAGGAACATATTCATAATGACGTCATGTGTGTTGTTGGGTTCATACTGCACAATAAATGTTTTGATTTAAAAGGTCTCTCTGTAGCATCACAGCTGAACTTAGTCTCTCTACTGTCGAGAGAGTAATGTTTCTTGTCATAAAAATATACCCAAGTGCTATGATATGTAGGGCATAAAAAACTATTTACCGACAGCCTAAGGTATGGAATATCCAGTGTAGAGAATGTCATAATTCGCTGATAGAACATTTGAAAATGATAAGTGTCCTTTTTCACACTTTCACAAAAACCAGGGGTGTCACTTCTAACTTAATTTACATTTTTGCATTTCTTGAACATGATTTAGTTGGCATTATCTTCCCCTAGTCTACACTATCATTTGAAGGGTTGAACCAGGACTCTGCTGCATGCAGACCATTTGTCAAGGAAACCAAAATAAGAACAATCTTCCTATGACATTGGGAAGAACTTTAAAGAACCTTCAAATCTAGGCCTTTGCTGTTTCAAAGACTGGGGGGGGGTATGACACTCACACTACAGTAAACATATTGCATAAACATAGTTATTTTATTCATTTCATTAAAACTGATACAGTACAGCTTAAGAGGGTAAGAAAGTTCCTCGCAAACATATGAACCTGTATAATATCACCTCTGTCCTTGAACAGTTTCCATTCTAAAATGTGTTCCACATCAACTTGTTCCCTCCTACATGACTGTTTTATGAATGCACAGCTCTGACTATACATTTTTCTTGGATATTATGAAAACGCTGTGTAAATGTAGCACACCACTCACTGTGCAGACCTGAATCCTTTATGTCATCTTGTTACCTACTGCTCTCCCGCCATAATGATCATTCTGCAGAAAAGATACAGTACTACTGTCACAACCTCAGCCTGTGTATATTGTAATATATGTGTGTGTGTCTCTGCTACATTCACCCAGCCCTCAGAGTCAATGGGCTGGAAAGGCAGGGAGTGTGCCTGCTGTCTACCTTGGCAACTGGGCCCAGCACTGTGGAAACATGGCAGGCAAGGTGTTTACAGCACAGGAGGAGCAGAGTAGACAGCACTGTGGCATGTGCTTCACCCAGAACCAGGTGTGGATCGTATTACCTGCCTTCCAGGAAGCATTCCCCTCACTTTGTGGGACAATATTTAAAATACTGATAGGCTGGATTAAGTTTTCCCATATGAAATTAACCTAATGATGTGCCAATCAACTGAAATACTAATGGGTTAAGGCCAGATGAGGTCTTCCTATATGAAAGTAAACCCAGTATTTCAGTTGATTGGCACATCATTAGGTTAATTTACTTACTTAAAAAAAAAAAAAATCATAATGTGATTTTCTGGATTTTTGTTTTAGATTCCGTCTCTCACAGTTGAAGTGTACCTATAAATTATAGACCTCTACATGCTTTGTAAGTAGGAAAACCTGCAAAATTACTTGTTATACTTGTTATCCCCACTGTGTGTGTGTGTGTGTGTATATATATAAATACATAAAATGGGAGGGTCTAGTATCTTACCAAACAAGGAAAACAAGGAAGAAACAAGGAAACAATGGTGCAGTTAATCAAAAAACTGAAACTTTATGCAGAGGCCAGACACAAACAATGGCACTGTTCAAATTAGGGTTCTAGATCTGGATGTCATTGTGACTTGTCCGAAAAGGAACAAAACAAATGCAACTTAAATTCAATATGGCAAAAGCTAAATATTTTAAATTCTTTCCCTAGTAAATGAAATAGAAACTCCATATTGCAAATATTGAAGTACTGTAGTATCTCTCTTTAGCCAGTCATCCTAACTGACATGCTCAATAGGAAAACAGAGCACATCAATTTGGATTTCAGGCTATTTTCTCCCAGCTTATAATTTTTCCTAAAGCGCTTCACACCAAAACTGTGAAATTCATTAGAGCTATAAAGTGAAATACATTTATACATCTCATTCTTCAAACACAAACAGTTTGAAAGCGGAACCCAGATGGATGGTCAATATTTCTTATATCATCAATTAAGTTCAAATGTCTCTATTCAGAATCAGTATGTATTCACAAAGAATTCACCTTGGCATAAGGCTAATGTAATATGTATAGAATCAATAGGCAAAAATATGAGGAAACTTTTAAGTCTTTAAAATAACAGGCAGAAACCAGCCCTGTGGGTTTATAGAGCTACTTTAGTTGGTTTAAAAAGTTCTGCTACTTCTTAAGTTAACACCACTATTGAAATGACATAAAACACTGTTGAAGTGAAATGAAAAATCCCTCGTTTTCATCTATGAAACAGATTTAGTCAAAGTGTATAGTAAGTATTCACAAGTATTTCTACAAGCTGTACAGATTTATGTTTTATTTATTTCAATGTGGCTCATAAATTGATAAGTTACAACAATCACACAGAGAAGCTGGACGTCAGGTCACTTGCCAAAAGTTGTAAAAATATCTCTTTTACATCTTTTTCTATCATCAGCTAACGTTGCAGCATATTGCAGAGCAGTACTGTAGCTGAGGGGTCAAGCTCATATTGCAGAGCAGTACTGTAGCTGAGGGGTCAAGCTCATATTGCAGAGCAGTACTGTAGCTGAGGGGTCAAGCTCATATTGGAAACAGTTATGATAGAACACTGACTGAACTGGTGCCAAGAGGGAGAGTGTATACACAGATACATTGGGGGGGGGGGGGGGGGGGGGTCAGAGGACATTGAGCCTCAAGGACCCTTACAGGTCTTCAACTGGTGGTCTACAGTGCAGTTACCATGGTAATGAAAGAGGCAGTCAGAGGGCATCAGTTTGTCTGACTGCGTGGTGTCCGTACATCCGTCCGTCTTCGCCGTCCGTTATTTTCTCTAATTCTGCTCCTTCCTCTGAGTGGTAAAGTCGAGACTAAGCCTGGTTATTGAATCAATAACTGCATAGGCCTAACATGGCGCTACTGTAGCAGAAACAAAAAGGCTTGAAATGCATGAAGAAGTGTCTCTGCTCTGTTTATGTGGTAGAAGATGGCAGAGATGAATGAACACACTGCAAATTTCTTTGGGGGGGGGGATCTTTGTCACCATCTTGTAATAAAATGATCTAAACATTAAAATGGATGACGAGATCGAGGGATGAAGGGAGGGGTGGAGTAAAGAAGAAGGTAGCATGGTGGGTTGGAGCAATAGAGAGCAATCCATCTCGGTCCATTCTTCCATTTTTCTAATAGTGTATTAGAACAACATGGCTAATGCAGCAATGTCTTTGTTGCCTTGAGTCTGCCACATTTCCATCCCTCTAGAACTCTCTAGTCATTGTTCTCTTCATCCTCCTCCTCATTATCGTCGTCGTCATCTTCACAGAATTGGTCCCGGGCGTCTAGCTCATCTTCGTCTTCATCAATCTGTGAGGAGAGGGTCACATTCTAACTAGGGCACAGGGAGTACAGGGACAGTAGGGCTAGCTGGTTAGGACGACAAGTTGTCCTCATTCAACTACTACACAGGTAGAATGACTCATCACAGCTCTCCAGGAAATCAGCCCTACATGTAACAATGAAATATTAAATATTAGCATCATCTAAAACCTCAGCATCCAACTAACCTAACCATCTACCTCCACTAAAACAATAATAATAACATAAACCTTTGAACCTGAGGCAGAGGATCTTCCTCTGTAGTTTGAGAACACAGTCTAGATCTACAATAGGAACAGATGGTTTCTCTTACCGTCTCTCCCAGGTCTCTGAGACGTTGCTTGAGGTTGAGGATCTTCTGGTCCTGGTCGGCCAGCAGCATGAGGAGGTCGTCCTGTTCCTTCTTTGACTCCTGCACCTCCTGCTGCAGCTTGGTCTTCTCCGTCTGCTCGATGGCCACTGTGCTCGTTGCCGACGCCAACTGCTGCTCCAGCCCCGCATGGCCCTCCCTCAGGCCCCGACACTCCTCCTGGAGGGGGAGAAGAGAGCGAGGTGAGAGAGGTAGGACAGCTAACAAGGAAGGGCATGGCTTCAGCATGGCCGTCTGACCAAAAACATTAATAATTCAACTGCATCAGATGATGTTTTTTTTCTTCACTAGCATTAGAGAGAGGAAGGGGATGCCACATAC
Organism: Oncorhynchus gorbuscha; assembly: GCF_021184085.1. NCBI lineage: Eukaryota > Metazoa > Chordata > Actinopteri > Salmoniformes > Salmonidae > Oncorhynchus > Oncorhynchus gorbuscha. The sequence continues at coordinate 6,047,428 of NC_060196.1, read as the reverse complement.
ACGAAGGTCATATTTAAGATGTTAAATAATTGAGCGGTTTCACAAGGTCTCAGCCCACATTTAGCTGGTAACAGTCAGGAGTCAGTTACTAATGGGCTTGATATCACAGGCAGCCCAATTCTGATCTTTGTCGCACTAATTGATCTTTTGACCAATCAGATCAGCTCTGAAAAAGATCTGATGTGATTGGTCAAAAGACCAATTAGTAGAAAAAAGATCAGAATGGGTGTAAAGCAGCCCTGGAGTCAGACTAACATGAGTTTATTTAGCGAGGTGAAACTTGCAGAATGTTACAGATAGAAATGCAATGTAAGTATAGAGCTGACATGACCCTCTAGTCTACAAAACAGACAATCAGGTTGTTCTATACCCCTCAAACTCAACTCTGGACCTTGAAGCCAGTTCCACTGCATTTGTTTCATTGTTCCCCTCTAATCAAGGGCTGATTTAGACCTGGGACACCAATTAATTATCAGGTAGAACAGAAAACCAGCAGGTTCAGGATCTTGTAGGGTTAGAGTCGAGTACCCCTGTTCAATACATTTGTATCTGGACGCTGCTCACTTCTGAAAAGACAGCAGTTCCCTACAGATATGTGAGGTTGTGACAGTGCAGTACCTTAAGTCTCTCTGCCTCTGTGGTCTGAGCAGCCAGCCTGCTCTCCAGTTCAGATACTGTAACTGTGTCTGCCGAGCTCTCACTGCTGGAGGCCGGGACCGAGGACTGAGAGAGGGGAAAGAGAGAGAGATATAGAGACTAGTTACCTCTCTGTACTAAGTGCAGTGGTCACAACATATACATTAATGCATGGGAAATATGCATGGAATAATACAACAGTTGGAGTAAAGTGTGAAAGGCCATGTTTGTATGTAACAGCCTTAAGACGTCTCAAGACAAGGTGATGGCTGGTTCTGAGTACTCACCACTGCCTCAGCTCTCCTGATGAGCTCCTGTCTCTCTGTCTGCAGCTGGCTGATCTCTGCACACTGAGCCTGGACACGACTCCTCAACGACTCCACCTCCTGGTGGGAACAACCAGCAGTAACTCCGTCATCAGTATAATATCTCTATACTCATGTCTGTTCTACACATGTTCTGTCTGTGGTCGGGTCTTACCCGGAGAAGCTCTGTGTTGTCAGACCCTCCCGCTCCACCTTCTGCTGTCTGTGCTGCTGCTGCCGCCCCACACCTCTACAAGACATCACAACCATTACAACTATTAGAACAGGAAGTGGTCAACGGCTGAGACGTCCCATCTGAAATGATAAAGCAGCACTCTGGTATCATCAACCACCATTCAGATCTACTAACACACAAAAGATAATTAATCAGTCTGTCATTCTTCCGGTCCATCTTGTCCGATTCCAGTAACATCCCATGATACATGACATTTACACAGAACTCTTATCAACACAGGGAGGGATAACCCAAAGACATTTTTCTGATATGTGATTCACCCCCCCAAACACACACCAGTGTGTTGATGAGTGAGTCCTTGTCGCTGAGCTGTGTGTGTTGTAGTGCGTGTTGTCTGCGGAGCTCCTCCACCTCCTCTCTGAGCTGGCTCAACTCCTCTGAGTGGAGCCCGTTAACGTGAGTTCCCTCTCCCTGGCTGGAGGACAGACCCTGGCTGTCTTTACCTGGACACAACACAGTCAGTCATTATCACATCTACAATGCTATTTATAAAATCAACAAGTGCAGTCGCAACAAGTCTGCATCAGTAATACGTCTCAATTTCCACTACCATTATAGACTGTGTCAATTCCATATGAACAATTCCATGTGCCTAACCCCCCCCCCCCCCCAAAATCATTAGCAATTTAGCCAAGCACGATGTTGCTCTCTTGTTTCCCAATGGATCGAGGCACGCTTTTTTTGCTGTGTAATACCAGGTTATCCTACAGTACCTAGTTTCAGCTTGAGGATGTTGTACTGGTCTTTGTGTTGCTGGATCTGGGACTGCTGCTGTGCGATCTGATTCTGCATCTGTTCACTGTTCAGAGACAGGGTGGAAACCTGCTCCCTCAGCTCCTGGATCTGGGTGTCCTGGTTGAGAGATGACAGACACTTATTTAATGACTATGGAGACATTGGCCAAAACACACAAGTAGACCTTTTAGGGTAACGGGATTGGTCCGTTGAATATTGTATGAAATGGGTTGTGTGGTTGTGGCCCGGCGAGTGTACCTTACTGTAATAGTTTTCCATTAAAAAAATGGACAAAAATAGCTTTTTAGCAACAAAAAAAGCAAAGATTTCTCAAGCAAGAATTTAGCGAGGACTGTCTGGGAGTAGTCCGAATGTGGTTTGGAAAACTGAAAACTAGCTGTTATTGGCAGAGAGGTTTGGAACTCTTTGTTATTGGTCTATTAAACAATATAAGTTACAGCCTGGTGATGTCACCAGGCAAGCCAAAAATACCGCCCATATGCAAAGCTGCTGATTAGAAGGTCCTGTGCAGAGTGTATTTTCAACCGGAAACTATCAGGAAATAACACTGATCAAATGTTCACACTTTTACAGTGTTTGTTTTATATCATATTTTACAACAGCTGATGAAACTCAGGGGGAGAAATGCCTTTTGAATGCAAGCAGCCTTTAAACTGAGTGTAGAGGGTGTATATAAAGTTGTGATGCTTGAAAGCATGGCGAGTTGGTTTCTGATGTGTGTGTGTGTGTGTGTGTGTGTAGAAAGCCAGTATGAGGGTTTGCAGACAGGCTAGAATGAAAGGCGGCTGGTGTGTGGGACAGAAAATATATGTAGGGTTCAAAAAGTACTTAAAACCATGACAAGGAATAACCCAAGGAGGGGTTATAGTAGGATTCATTTAATCCATGCTCAAAACAATACAAAAAGTTAAAGTGCTAATGAAGATGTAAAAAACAGGGCACACGTTTCAGCCTTCTGCTTAACAGTGTGAGGCCAGTTACCTGATCTCTGATGAGATCTTTGTACTGGATGACGATGCTGTCGTGTTGCTCCAGAGTCTTCTTCACCTCCTCCTCCTTCTTCTCCTCCTCGCTCGTCTTGTGGACCGCTTTCGTTATCACGCCTGTGGACGGACACACACACAACTAAGTGGTAAAACCAGGCAAGAGAAGAGCAAAGAAGACACCAACACAAACAGTTTTGATTTGTGGTTCTGGTTGTACTTGGCTTAGAGTCAAATCAAAGTTTATTGGTTGGGTACACAGATTTGAAGATGTTATCGCAGGTGCATCGAAATGCTTGAGGTTGTGGTTGTATTTTGGTTAGGTTATGGCATAATGGAGGTTATTTATGCCAACCTTCCAGTTCTTTGACCAGCTTGGTGAACTCGTGGTCAAACAGCATCTGTTCAGGGGAGGGGAAGACGGGCTGGGGCTTCTGTGCAGCGCGGGAGTACAGCTCGTGTTTCGTGACGAAGCCCAGCTTCTCCACAAAGTTCTCCTTCCCAATGCGCTTCTCGATCAACTGCTTCAGCTTGTCTCTGGGGGAGGACAAGACCGGCAGGGTTAGCATTAAGGGAAGGAAAAGTGGGAAACCTAGTCAGTTGCACAACTGAACGCATTCAACAGACATGCGTCTTCCGCATTTAACCCAACCCCTCAATCTGGCAGCTCATAGTTCTTGTTTTCATTGTAGTGGCATCGCTGTGTGCTGTAACTGCTGGTGTAGAAGGCTGTGTGTATGAGACAACCCGGGCTCAAAAAGGGTTTGGAATTTTGAAGCTATTATAATATTGGTTCCAAGTTCAATCAAACAAGCATTTGAAAATCATTTTTGAACCTGGGCCTAATATGAGAGGGTACGTGTTAATATTTGGGTAGAAGATGTCATACTTGATGTAGTTTTAACTGCGGTTATGAGAGGTATGAGAGTGAGAGGATGAATTAGTATGAGGGTTAGAACGTTCTACTTGGTGTAGTTATTATGAGAGCCGTAGTTAGATGTCATACTTGGTGTAGTTATTATGAGGGTTGTAGTTAGATGTCATACTTGGTGTAGTTATTATGAGGGTTGTAGTTAGATGTCATACTTTGTGTAGTTCTCCAGAGAGTTGTCGTTGTAGTAGATGCAGATACCCAATAGGAGGGCACACAGGCCCTGCACCAGCCTCTCATCCTCCCCCAGGTTCTCAGAGATCTGACCTGTCAGCTACAGGGCATCAGGGGTCAAGGGTCACAGCAACATAGGGGATTTAATGGCAACAAGGACTTTCTCAAGACCATTTTCAATGAAACAATGCACTGGTGCATACATTGGCATCCACTGTGTAGCATTGATCTCTCTTAGCAACACAAGACATAGGGCCTCAGGAACTTCCATTCAATAATGTATGCAATATCCAACACTATCCTGTATGTGGGGAACAAACACAGAGAGGAGTTGGTTATAGGACAGACTGCACTAACAGGCTAACAGTAGATATTCCAGCCATCTGAGTAAAAGGAAGTGCAATAGAATAGTGATGTGGAGCTAGTTGGTTTGTTGAAAGAGGATACGAAGGGGACGTTCTCCTGGTTGTGCAGGAAGTGTGTGACAGCGATGGGACAGTTACTGATCCAGGTACACAGCAGCATGAGGAGACCGACCCGCGTCTGCACTTTACTGCCCTGTGGATGAGAAGCACACACACACACACAAAGTCTTAAGAAACACACTCACAAATATAGCACCGTCACATCAGCATAGGGCTGAGTAAAAGGTATTGAACATGAACATTGTGTACAGAGCCTGATGATGGCCTGGGATCCAGGACTTCAACCCCTCAGCAAAACAAGACTCATGTGAGGTTTAGTCTAGTGCTGGACCACATCCTGGTCTCTGTGTCAGAACAGAACTCCTCCTATACATGGAGAGTAAATTCATGTAGCTGGGTTCAATTCAAACACCTGTCCCCCCACATTATAATGAGGGATGTCTTGTTTTTCCTGTTTAAGACAACTTGTCATTGCATCTCCTTCTGTCCAATTAAATCAGTCTCCTGAATATCTCCGGACGACACGTTTGATTTAAACCAACCAAATAAACAGCATTTTAAGGACGAACAAAATGAATTGATATTTCTAAACTATTCCCAACTGGGACATTTAAGGTTGAATAGGAACTTTATAATATAACGTGCTGTCATGAAGACTGACATTAGGAAAATGGTGTGCTGGTAGCTACAATAAAAACGGAATTCTGTTGGCACATGGTCAACTTTTGAATTGTATTTTTCCCTTTTGAGTTCTGTTGGGAAAAACAACATTGTATCTAGCAGTTACACAGGAAATACCATGAAATGTTTCAAAAGTACCACATTAGTGACTTCAATACAGACCGTTAGTAATTAATAAAGCTATTCAGATACAACAAAGGAACTACATTTAAATATGAACATTATTAATAAACCAGGGTTAGCTTAGGTCAAACATGCAGTGTATTTTATAGGATGACCCGAGTTAGTTCAGATCCTGTTAAAAACAACCTTTTCAGGAGCCTTAAGTGTTCAACAATATGCGGTTACTGTAGCAACGGCCTTGGTTACCATCACTACCTGCACCACAAAAGGATGATGAAACTCCTCTGCAGCTTAGCTAAGCAGGTGATACAACAGGACTGATGAAAATGTTACTGCATGGAAGGAATATAATAGCATATTGGCACATTCGTCATCCTCTACACAATCCACAAGAGCCCAAATCTAACTATTTAGGCATTCACATACAAAAATAACTAAGATATCAAGCTGAGGCATGGCTGCTAAATGTAGCTGACAACACATGCAAAGCTAAAGCCTCTGTGTAGTGAGTCTTTAGGAGTGGCGACCACAAAGAGAAACGGATGATAATAGAGTGGATTTACAGTATCCATGCATGGTCATGGGAATAAGAAGAAAGGCTGCTGGCGTAATGATATGCAGTGAGTGATGGGCACTATTGAGTTACCACACGTAAACTGCATAGTTCAGGCATGTCTGTGTGCCAAAAGACACCATATTCCCTATACAGTGCGCTACTTTTGACCAGAGCCCTGGGCTGTGTACTATAAAAGGAAAAGCGTGCCATTTGGGAGGCAATGCAGACCTCTCCTGTTGTGAGGGCGATGAAGGGTGTGAGATAGGAAAGAGGGTTCATTCCAAATGGAGGTCATTAAGTGACAATAAATACTAAAGATGACATGGCATACTATAAAACCATAAGGAAATCACCTTTTCAGATTTAGCCTCCAATGGGGACGTAATGCAAAAAACACCAAATGTTTGAGAAAGGGGGGGCAGGAGGAGAAAAAAAGGGGGAACACAAACAATCACAGTAGTTAATTGGAGAATCTTTGGCCCGGGTGAAATGGTACGTTTTATAACGGATAATGCTGCCACCTAGAGTACAGGAGGAGAAATAGCAGTGGTGAAAATAATAATGCCAGTAACCCCTCTCACAAGAGATCAGTAGCGGAACAGACAGAGTACCACAGTGGTTGCTGCATCCTTCCAGGACAGTCAAGTCCCCATAGAACGGACACAGCAAGGGGGTCAAGGGTCAAAGCATGGGATTATGGGAGTTGGGGGGGGTCAGTACCAGTATAGAACTCGACAAACACGGGTGAGATAGGCAGAGGGCTTTAGGCACGAAAACAAAACAGGGAAGCCAAAACGTAACCCCCAACGTAAGGAGCATATAGGAGGATCCTGCTGATGCCAAAGCAAAACCATGACAGACAGGTGCTGCCCACACCCCAGATACTCACCCTCCGGTTGATCTTATCCCCCTGAAAAACCACAACAACCTTACGTGACACTTGGCAACTTCAAACACAAGCAACAGGTTGACTGTCTGAGAACCACTCCCCACTACTGTGGTCGGAGCCCAAATGACAGCCTATTCAAAGGTAGTGTACTGTAAAGGGAATAGGGTGCCATTTGGGAGCCATAACATGACAAAGGTGACCTGAAAACCTGGAGTGACAAATGATCAACTATTTGAATCTAAGGCAATACTTTCAACCCAGACAGAGACACCTTTCAAACCAGACAGAGACACCTTTCAAACCAGACAGAGACACCTTTCAACCCAGACAGAGACACCTTTCAACCCAGACAGAGACACCTTTCAACCCAGACAGAGACACCTTTCAAACCAGACAGAGACACCTTTCAAACCAGACAGAGACAGCTTTCAAACCAGACAGAGACACAAACCAGACAGAGACAGCTTTCAAACCAGACAGAGACAGCTTTCAAACCAGACAGAGACAGCTTTCAAACCACCCTCTCTGTTGCTTATGTTTCACTAATAAGACGTTCAAAACGGCACTTTTAGTTTTCAAACTAATATTTCAGCTACAACTCTCCCGCTATGGTGCTAACCCTTTGGTCCCCCCCACGTAGCATGTTAGCCTGTCTGTCTGTGTGGTGTACCTGTGAGAGGATGTTGGTGCACTGCTGCAGCAGGGAAACGGGGGGCTTGCCCAGGCTGGTGGCCAGCTGCACCCGGAGGAGCTGCTCTTTCTGGGTCAGGTTGTCCTGCAGGGCGTGGGCCAGGGCCACTGCAGCACACCAGTTAGACAGGGAGTCAGCCGAGAACAGGCCCCCGCACAGCAGCTGGCCCGCCGAGATGGAGTTGGCTGAGGAGGGAGAGAGCCAGAGGGAGGGGGAATAAAGCAATAGATATATGTAGATTATTTATGCCTCCATTCTACTACATTTTTCCCACTAGAGAATAATAAGCAAATAACCTACAGTATATTAGTCATAAGTAACATTTTATTACATGCAATCTAGAGTTGTACAGTGTGGTCATAACCTTGTAATAACAACACATTCAGTATGGAGGTTCAGAGTAACTGAACTGACCGTCGATGGTGGAGGGCAGTAGGGTGGCTACGATCTCCCCCTGGCCCTTCTGGTTCTTGTAGAGAAAACACTGGAAGCAGTAGAGAACGGCACAGCGCAGCACAAACGGCTGCCTCTCGTTGACCATGGACATCAGCAGCACCACTATGGCAGGTCTGGAATCAGGGGATAAGGGGTTTTTAGAGATTACCTTCACTCTGTGGCTGTGCTATAACTGATTACAGTCCTCTGTCTGCGGGAACTCACCTTGGGGGGTTGGAGGGAGCGTTGACAGATGCAAAGTAGTCCTGGTTGATCTGTGAGCCGCGGATCACCTCCGATACAGTGTTGATGGTCTGAGAGAAGAAAGAAAGAGTGACATAGTGGTACAAACACAAAGCACGCATCAGTATGAACAACCGTAATCACTGATCTAACACAATAAGTAGAATGAAAAGAAAGGCTTTTTGGTCCACTCCAACAGTCTTCTACGTTACCTCAGTGAGTATGTCAGCAGGCACGCCAGTGGCCATGAGGATAGTGCAGAGCTGCTGCAGGAGGCCACACTGGTACATTGACTTCTGACAACTACTGGTGGCTCCAGGAGAGTTGACCGGGGAGACCATGACTCGCACCAACTGGACCAGAGAAGAAATGGAGAGATGAGACACAGTGCTACGGTGAACATACTCTACACCACAACCAATCCTGGCCATGCGTGGCACAGTGAACTGCACAGACCCTAATAGTTGAGCATAACAGACCATCACACTGCTCTGTCAACTGCTCAGGGCTCAAAACTCCCATTCTCCCTGAATTAAATGTAACATCAGGACTGTGGTGTGTCCTACCTGCAGCATGAGGTGGAGGTTGGTGACCTTTTGGGCGGACCAGCCAGAGTTGTCGTCTCCCACCTCGAACCAGGGCTTCATCCTCTGGATGTAGGAGCCCTCCTTGAAGAAGTTCTGGTTGGAGCTGTTGTTCTTCAGCAGGTTGACGAGCAGCAGGAGACAGTCCTCCACTACGATACCTGGACAGAGACAAGATGGAGGGTGGATTTCTGTCAAGAAATGTGTGAAGATTGTTGATTTTATCGCTTAAAATTGTATTTATTAAGAAATTGATTCATTGCCAATTTTCTAGGGTGCAAGTATGGAGAGTGGATGTTGACCAGTGTGAGTGAACTGAAATGTAATTTTAAATCAAATGTAATTTATTTAGAAATGGATTCATTGATTGCCAATTAGCTTGAGTGTATATATGGCACGACTCCTCCATTCGACTTCACCTCCATCACTGCTGCCCTCCTCTGTTATGATATCTAGGAGACGCTCGAAAGCGTTCTCAAACGCTACGATCTTCTGGATGGCCGCGTTGCCTTTGGTCAGCTGCTGCAGCAACAGAAGACCCTGAGGGAATACAATCAAAGTAGCTCTGATGTAGTGATCATACATCCAGAGAAACAGAAACAACAAGCCCAGGTATAAGACCAGCTAGTATGATTTTGGAAGGGTTTCCCCAGAAACAAGACGCGCTTTTTTAGTCGAAGACTTTATCCGTGTCTGGGAAACCGGCCCAATGTCTGGTCTCAGCAGAAAGATAAGCTAGCAGATTGTAGCTTGTTCCTGTGGCTTTACGGTCTTACTCCTAAAGACCATCTGAAGCAGCAGTCAGTAGGAGTAGTACTCACATCATTACGGATGACTTCTCTGGAGTCAGCTAATAGGTCCATCAGTCTAGAAACACCTGCAGGGGAGAGAGACGGACCATTAACAACATACAACTCAGAGACCAGACAGGCAAATCAGTCAGAAAATAACTCTAATTAGCATACTTGACCATTAGTAGTCATATGCTCTAGGGAAGAAAATAGACAAGACTAACACTTCTTGTCATACTACTTCACCAGTGAGAGAGAAACAAATGTTGAGAGGATAAATCAAATCACAACAGCTGATTTTGGGTCAGTTGTTGGTGTGGGCTGATGTCAGACAATTCAGCAGCAGCTGATTCCAGGTCATTTGTTAGAGGACTCACCCATAGGGCTGACCAGGATGACGCCCTGGACCTGGTTACACTGGTTCTTCAACAGAGCGGTGAGCAGCTTCACTCCTGGCCACCGCACGTGGAAGTCAAACTCCTGAAACAGGCAGGAAGTCAGTGTCACAGGCAGGGAATCAGTGTCACAGGCAGGGAATCAGTGTCACAGGCAGGGAATCAGTGTCACAGGCAGGGAATCAGTGTCACAGGCAGGGCATCAGTGTCACAGGCAGGGCATCAGTGTCACAGGTCAGGGGGCATCAGTGTCACAGGCAGGGCATCAGTGTCACAGGCAGGGCATCAGTGTCACAGGCATCAGGGGCATCAGTGTCACAGGCAGGGCATCAGTGTCACAGGCATCAGGTCAATCAGTGTCACAGGCAGGGAATCAGTGTCACAGGCAGGGAATCAGTGTCACAGGCAGGGCATCAGTGTCACAGGCAGGGCATCAGTGTCACAGGCAGGGCATCAGTGTCACAGGCAGGGCATCAGTGTCACAGGCAGGGCATCAGTGTCACAGGCAAAGAATCAGTGTCACAGGCAAAGAATCAGTGTCACAGGCAGGGAATCAGTGTCACAGGCAGGGCATCAGTGTCACAGGCAGGGAATCAGTGTCACAGGCAGGGAATCAGTGTCACAGGCAGGGCATCAGTGTCACAGGCAGGGCATCAGTGTCACAGGCAGGGCATCAGTGTCACAGGCAGGGAATCAGTGTCACAGGCAGGGAATCAGTGTCACAGGCAGGGCATCAGTGTCACAGGCAGGGCATCAGTGTCACAGGCAGGGCATCAGTGTCACAGGCAGGGCATCAGTGTCACAGGCAGGGCATCAGTGTCACAGGCAGGGCATCAGTGTCACAGGCAGGGCATCAGTGTCACAGGCATCAGGTCACATCAGTGTCACAGGCAGGGAATCAGTGTCACAGGCAGGGCATCAGTGTCACAGGCAGGGCATCAGTGTCACAGGCAGGGCATCAGTGTCACAGGCAGGGCATCAGTGTCACAGGCAGGGAATCAGTGTCACAGGCAGGGAATCAGTGTCACAGGCATGGTGGGAAATCAACCACACCCTTGTAATCCTGTATATAAGCAGTGCAGATTTGAGGCTTATGCTTATATTCTTAAATCTGAAACCAGCTGGTCTGAAAACCACCACGCACAATGGGCCTCCAGGTCTGGTTAACACTGAGACCATGGGTTAGAGACTACTATCTTTCATAAAAGACACAACGTAGATGTTTGAGTCTCTGGTCTGTTTACCTCTAACAGAGTCAGTAGTAGTGTCACGTTCTCAGAGTCGCCGAGGAACTTGTCAGTGAACAGGACTCCCAGGTCTTCATCCTGCTTCTGGGCGTTCTCATCTGAAAAGGTCAAAGGTCACAAGGTTTAAAGACCTCTGGGTGTGCCATGTTAGGCAGGTAGTTGCCCCGAGACATGGCTACTATACATATGCAAGGCTGGAGGGAGTCATAGAATAATGCTTGTTCACAGACATCAATCTCACCTAGGCACCATACCGATGTTTTGATCTAAAAATCACTTGAGCCAGAGTATGAATTGATCTTTATTAATTGAGCTCGAGTATGAATAGATCTTTATTAATCTTGAGCCCGAGTATGAATTGATCTTTATTAATCTTGAGCCAGAGCCCGAGTATGAATTGATCTTTATTAAGCTTGAGCCAGAGTATGAATTGATCTTTATTAAAGACTGATTTGTGAATCTGTGCAGTACCTAGTTCAGACTGACCCTCATGAATAGGACCGGGAGTTTGTCCTCCTGACCATGTGACCTGGCAGGAAAAACTCCAGGTCCTTATCCTACTCATGAACAGGCTTCAGAGAAAGACAGACAGGGGGAGAGATGGAGGGGGCAATTGGGATAAGGGTGTGTCGGGGGTTGAGGTAGGTTAGCACCAGAGGTAGGTAGGCAGGAGGAGGGGGGGGGGTGTTAGCGAGAGGGGAGGTGTTAGGGCATGGTGAATTGGTTCACATCCAGTCTAAAAGCACACAAAAGTACTGGAGCATCGTATTATAGACAACACACTCAATTATCTAGGGTTCTCGGCTAAATATAATATTTCACATCAAGAACAACCAGCTGAGACGTTCTGTAATACTAGAATAACCTCACCACAGTGAACATGGTTTCAAATGTACAACTGTGAGGAAGAGGATGCTTTTGGAATCTAACATTCCTCTTTTGGAATCAAAACGTCTTCGTCCCAACATCCCGTGCAGAGTGATTTGCGTTTGACAAGATATGCTAAGAGCAATGGGAAGAGAAACACTGCAGGACAGGAGAGAGGCTGAGGTAGGAGTGGTATTAGTGACATGTTATTACCACCCAGTCATTACTATATTAAACCATACTTCCCAGTCCAACACATTTTAGTGAGGTTAGTTCAGTTGACTAGTAACCACACCATGAGGGCTAGTTAGCCTACAGTGCTAGTACTGACCAGACACAGGCACGTTCTTATGCTTCCCTGAGACAGGGATGGGGGGTGCGGCCGCCATGTCTGTAAGAAGGGGGGAGTGGAAGAGATTGAAGCCCCATCCAAGTCAGATGATTCGACTCGTACACAATACATATGTAAGAGGGTTATAAATATATCCCTAGTGTTTGTTAATGGGTTCTGCCAAAGCACTGCATTTCAGACTAACAACCTACTGTGCACCACAGGAGAGCTAGAAATCAAAACAACCCGTGGAGAAGAGCGATGCATATCATTTACAAGAAGCGTCGCTAGTGGTTAGGGGGGGACGTCATGCACAAACAAGAGTTTTACCTTCAGATTCGTCTGTACAGTTATAACATGAAAGAGAAGAGAGAGATGTCAATCTTTACATACATAGCAATTAACATGGAGAGAGAGAGAAATGGGGCGAGTGTAGAAGAGGGCGACAGGGTCCATTTTGATTTGAAGTCCAATTAATTGGCAGTAATTTAAGTCAATTACACATGCTATTGTTACTAGGACAGGGCTTGCTTGTTGTCATTCAAAAGCATTTTTCCCAAAAAGGAAGATTGTTTTTAACATGCATGTTAAAAACAGAGGCTCCGCTCTATAACAAAATACTCAATTATTGACCGTTCTGGGGCCTGTTCACAACCCTCTGTGGAAGAGGACTAGGTTTTTAACACCTAAACACCTTGTTCCTCCTCTTCATCGTTGCAGATGATATTATAGAGTGTGTCCAAAGCGTAGCCAAGGATTTCAGAGTCCGACCTGCAGAAAATGGGAGGGGTAGGATATCAACACAAGAAGCACTGCTTTCGTCCCCTAAGACCCTGAAATATTAAGTACTCTTAGCAACGACCGAGCACCATGCAAAATGCTCACCTTAAATCACCCCACCACACTATTACAATGTGCTAGTGAGCAGCAGAGGGCAAGGGATAAGTATAAACCACACACACACACACACAAAAAACATACCTGTCTGTTTGCAGTATGTGAACCAGGTGGTCCATAGCCTGAGTGCCAACTTCCAAGCGATATTTCTACAAATCAAAACCAACAGTCAAGTCAGGAGAACAGTAAGTGATCGTTTCCCCCTAGGCAGCCCTTGGATCAGAGAGGATGTGACTTTTTGCTTTAACTCGAAGCTATGCCTGTTTTGCCCCCGTGCTCCCCCTAACTGTTGATATGCCGCCCGTGTCTGCATGAACAACACACGTTTTAGCTCCACACATGACCTTAGGCATAAGTATAATACATTCTGATAGCAGAGTTAAATAACAGAACAGTGGTTTGCTTTGTGACATCTCTGATCTGATAAGACAAACCTGTGTGATTAGTTACCCCTCAATGTTGAGTAGAACCTACTGGGGCCAAACAGAGCTAATGCAATTCAACAACTCCCAGCTCTAGCTGGTCTGTTTCTCTGGCTAGCGTTGTTTTTCCCTGGTCTGTGTGTGACCCCATACCCCTAAACCCCTTATTCATGCCTGATAAACTCATTACTCATGGTTGAAGAGGCAGCTAGTGGCCAGTCAGTCAGTTATGGCCGAGAGGTCTCTAGACCTTTAATACAGTAGAGAGTAGGGACTGAGGGAATGAGTCAGGTTTTCAGCAAGGCTGCATGTCAATAATTGCCTTCTTTTCCTCAACATTGCTTTTTCTTTTTTAAGAGAACTGGACCAGTGAACGCAAGGAGCCAACCAATAGGTACCCTCCTTATTCATTGGTTGCACATTTCGTCACAATACTGTTTGGAACGTTCATTATAAATTTGATGAAAAAGTCATTAGCCCCCATTCAGAAAGAGTACCACCTGTCAGACATCAATATGCTGCGGCATCTGTAGAATGTTGATAACAATGGCAACGATGCGACCAAGTGACAGAGGTGCAACCCATGAATTCCTACAATACCTTCCCCAGTCTTTCTTTCCTGATCAGTGTATGGAGGAAAGGTGGTGAAATAATGAGGGGATTTAAGAGGATTGAGACAGGGCCCATCCCAGACTGTTTAGATAGAGCCTGAGGATGAGTACACAGAGTGGGGGTGATAAGGGTGAGCGGTGGCCCGTTCCTGTAGGTTCATGCTCTACAACATCCGCAGAGTACGACCCTGCCTCACACAGGAAGCGGCGCAGGTCCTAATCCAGGCACTTGTCATCTCCCGTCTGGATTACTGCAACTCGCTGTTGGCTGGGCTCCCTGCCTGTGCCATTAAACCCCTACAACTCATCCAGAACGCCGCAGCCCGTCTAGTGTTCAACCTTCCCAAGTTCTCTCACGTCACCCCGCTCCTCCGCTCTCTCCACTGGCTTCCAGTTGAAGCTCGCATCCGCTACAAGACCATGGTGCTTGCCTACGGAGCTGTGAGGGGAACGGCACCTCAGTACCTCCAGGCTCTGATCAGGCCCTACACCCAAATAAGGGCACTGCGTTCATCCACCTCTGGCCTGCTCGCCTCCCTACCACTGAGGAAGTACAGTTCCCGCTCAGCCCAGTCAAAACTGTTCGCTGCTCTGGCTCCCCAATGGTGGAACAAACTCCCTCACGACGCCAGGACAGCGGAGTCAATCACCACCTTCCGGAGACACCTGAAACCCCACCTCTTTAAGGAATACCTAGGATAGGATAAAGTAATCCTTCGCACCCCCCCCCCCTTAAAATATTTAGATGCACTATTGTAAAGTGGCTGTTCCACTGGATGTCATAAGGTGAATGCACCAATTTGTAAGTCGCTCTGGATAAGAGCGTCTGCTAAATGACTTAAATGTAAATGTAATAAGGGGATGTGCCCCTGCTCACAAGATAACGAACATCAAAAGAGAACTCTAGCGATGTTCACTTAAAACAATGCACAGGAGAAAAGCTCGTATTTAGATTAGGCCTAGGCTCATCATAAACGGTCTCTGCAGCCTCAATGCTTTAACATGTATTTATCAATAATGAGTAAAATTGACAGTGTAACAATGGTACAATCATGACAACAATAGTGCATCAGTGTAACTATTGAGATTAGCCTAATGCAATTATCTCCTACCTTTGAGAGCGATTTAAGGGCTCGGACAGCGTCCCTGCGGTCCTCCAGGAGTGTGGAGGAGGCCACACGGTCACACAGCTTATGGATCTGTGGTTCAATCAAAATAATTCATGGTTAATACAACATGTTAAGGGAAAGGATCTACAGCTACACCATGGAGAGCATCCTGACTGGTTGCATCACCGCTTGGTATGGCAACAGCTCAGCCTCCGACCGCAAGGCACTACAGAGGGTAGTGCGAATGGCCCAGTACATCACTGGGGCCTAGCTTCCTGCCCTCCAGGACCTCTATACCAGGCAGTGTCAAAGGAAGGCCCTAAAAATTGTCAAAGACTCCAGCCACCCTAGTCAGTCTGTTCTCTCTGCTACTGCATGGCAAGCGGTACCGGAGCACCAAGTCTAGGTCCAATCATCTTCCTGAGGGCGAAGAGGCATTGTTGTTCCATCATGACTGTTGGTGTGTTTGGACCATGAAAGATCCTTACTGATGTGGACTCCGACGAACTTGAAGCTCTCGACCCACTCCACCTCAGCCCTGTTGATGTGAATGGGGGTGTGTTCGGCCCTCCATTTCCTGTAGTCCACGATCAGCTCCTTTGTCTTGCTGACGTACGTTGAGGGCGAGGTTGTGGTCCTGGCACCACACTGCGGCTCTTTGACCTCCTCCCTATAGGCTGTCTCATGCACTGTTGGCATGTCTCCCTCCCTCCTTCTCTACTGCACCTGTTGTTTCAACCTCAATGCTCGGCTATGAAAAGCCAACTGGCATTTACTCATGAGATGCTGACCGGTTGGACCCTCTACAACCACTGTGATTATTATTTGACCCTGCTGGTCATCAATGAACATCTTGAAGAACAATCTGGTCTTATGGCCATGTGCTCTTATAATCTCCACCGGCCACAGCGAGAAGAGGACTGGCCACCCCTCAGAGCCTGGTACCTCAAGGTTTCTACCTAGGTTCCTGCCTTTTTATTTTCCTAGCCACCATGCTTCTACATCTGCATTGCTTGCTCTTTGGGGTTTTAGGCTGGGTTTCTGTATAAGCACTTAGTGAAATCTGCTGATGTAAAAAGGGCTTTATAAATATATTGTATTGACTGATTACAGAGATTTATATCTATTACTAATTGATATGCACCATTCAGATTGAAATGCCTTCTTTTGATAGCAGCCTGAGATATGTCACACACATTCTCTTGTTTGGCACAGGTGAAGGGACTTGAATATATCAAGGTCAAGCAGCCCCTCCCAATCTGTCATCACGAAAGGAATGCCAGCAGAGATCCATTCACAACCAATGGATTCACGTGGAATTTGGCTGTGTTTTTGGTTTGCAATCCAAGTAGCCATATAGTCTCTCCCAGATGACAGTAAACAGTTGGATGTATGCAAAGCATGTAAACTATCACATACGAAGATATCCTCTCATTTAGTGGCAGCAGGTCATGTCAAGCTTTTTCTTCTCAAAAAACACTGATAGCTCAAGAATATGAGCAGGCTACACACGTTCAATTGTTGTCCTGTGCCAATTGGGCTAACCAGCTTAGCTAGCTAGCTCTGCAGAAATGTTTGCGTCAATCACTGTATTGATTGACACATTATGTCTGTGCTCGTGAGGCTGTTTGTATAGTGCACTGTTACAAGGCCTACACCGGTCTTTCAGCCTGGAAAACGTGAAAGTGAACTAATTTGCCTGTCTAGCAACTATTAACTACACACACTTATCCTAAGATTCGGTCCACCAGGTTGTGTGTGTGACATTAGCTAACTTGTTAGCCTAACATGCTAGGCGAGTTTCGTTTCTCACCGTCTCTGCTCCAGTCGGCTGTGGCCCCGCGGGTTGTCCACCCATCACTCCCCTGAAAAAATTCATTGTCATCGACGTCCTCTTGGAAATTTGTTCGCAATTCCAACTGTCTAAAATAAACTTTGAAAGGGTTTCTGCCGTGATGGGCCTTGTGTAATAATGTAAACGCGTCTAAATGTTGATTTTTACACTGTACACAACCTCCTGGACCGACCCCGGAACTTGAGTGACATTTAGCCAATGCGCAAGCGCCGAGACGTGGCGCTACGTGGCTGATCAGAGGACAACTGCCTAATTTTTTAAAGGGGAATGAGATTCTACCACACCGCCACTTGTTTGTAAAATGTGTGTATTCTATACACGATTATTTTCAAAACATTCACATTAATTAAAATAGAGATACGTAAAGAAACAAATAAGGTATCAAACATGCCCTTCTTTCCATACAAAATAATTCACAAATCAAGAAAATAGAAGATTCATGCAATAACGGGTGTAGCCTGCTTATATTATCTGCTTATATAATTTCCATTTAACCTAGATGCTGTCCACAATAGGGACCCGCTGAACACTGGGACCTGTTTGGTATGCAACCCATGTTGCATCTGATGGCCTTTCTCTCAGACACTCTTGTCTCTCTCACACACATCAGAGAGAGTGAGATAGAGTTGACCTTTACATTTTGATACATTTCCCCAAACCAGACCCTACCTATCATTTGAGCTTACTTATCACAGTCTCTTTTGCACAATATAATGATGGAACTGTCTAAAATCACATATACACACACACACGTCAGAGAGAGAGAGTGAGATAGATCTTACCTTTTTATTTAGACAAATTGCCCCAGACCAGACACTACTTATCATTTGAGCTTACTTATCACAGTCTCTTTTGCACAATATAATGATGGAACTGTCTGGTAGCTATGAGTTTGAGTCAGGTGTTATTGTACTCTGAGGGTAATTATAACATGTTAATACACATCTGTTCCAGCCAGACACCTGGATAAAAAATCTAAATGTGCAGAAATATCAAAGTAATTATAGAGGGCGCTGAGACAGACAGATCCACTCCTTGTCTTAAAAGGCCTCTGTACAGATCACAGCATGTTCCTTAGACAATGGAAGTCAAAGTAACAGAAGCAGTGATTTTCCCTCTCCTTCTTACTCTCCAGGTATTTTCTGCAGGTAAGTATTTTTTATTTTTTTTATTTTTACAAATCATCTAATTTCTGGGGATTTAAATATCTAACATGAAATATCAGATATCATCTCTTCAAAATGCTATGATGACGTAGTGTCATATATGTTTTAAAATATTAAGAGTTTTTGCCATTTGAAATGATAGTGATGATCAGGACATTCAGGGGCGATTTCAGATTAAGCCTAGTACTGGACTAAACATCACTCTCTATGGAGATGTTCTATTTAGAATTATTTTTAGTCCAGAACTAAAATTAATCTGTGTTAGCATCACTTTCACAATGTCTTGAATGTCATCCAGAGAGGAACGATGAGACTCCCACTTCCTGGCCCGATCAAGGGGCAATTCCCACGGGAGACTACCTGGAGAAGGGGAGAGGAGAGGTGCACAGATATGACAGACAAGGTGAGTCAAAAAAAATCAATACATTCAGACTAGCCTGGAATCCAAACAGAATATTGATCAGTATTAGCATTGTTTCAGTGACATGGTGTGATATTCAGCTTGGATCCCAGGCTAAAGACTACTGAGGAAACACGATTGATCTCTTATATCGATCTTCGGTGGCATTTATATAACTGACAACAAAAACAACTTTCTCACATATGTTTTTTTTCACAGAGCAGCATTCTGGGCAATCTGAACATGATGTTATTCACACACTGCTGAGCACAAACGATGCAACTGAGATAGACATCATCAACCGTGGCGAGTTTCCATGTAACGTCATTTCAGTCATGGACGACCTCCTAACCCCTCAGGTTCAGACTCAACCAACCCCGACCGCAGTTACCACCAGCAGCCCACACCTGGACAATAACAAAAACAAGAGAAAGGCAAAGGGAGCTCCTCAACATCAGGGTCTAGTTGTCCCATACCTACCCATCAGGCCTGGTGCCCCCAACATAAAAGGCTTCCCTCCTGCACCCCCAATGTTCTTTGTCCCTCAGAGAGCTGAAGCACGCCATCCCCACCCCATGAGCTGGTTTCCCAGAGGTTATGGAAGTATGCCCAACTACCTCATGCCCCGCTTTGTATTCTCAGCCTATGTCCGGGCTTTGCATGGAAGTTCATCGGAAGAGAATTCTCAGAGTGACTGAAGTATCGGGTTCCTAAGACCATTTATAAATAGAATGGGGGGTGTCCGTTCTATAGATTCTATTTCTATGGCTAAGAGTTTCTGTTGCTCAGTCTCCATTACTGTCCCAGAAAAGAGATCGGCAGAGGCTGATATGATCGGTGTCATTGTGCGCTGAATCTGCTATGTGGAAGTGTTGATAAGCATCATGTTATTTTTTAATCACTCACAGCACCATGCGTATATGCTTACATGACAAAAATAAACCATTTCCTTTTCATAAAGTTTTTGAGTTGTTTTGGACTGCAGTGCTCAACCATTTAATTACACTAAATGAATATGTTTAACATGTTACCTTCAGAATCACGATGCTTGCACAATACAAATTACACCCTGCATTGCAAAGAAAGCCAGGTTCGACAAGTGCAACTTTTAATCAAGCCAGAATGAACAATGATTCATGGATTCATTATCGGAGAGTATCATTCCTGTGTCACAAATACGCAGACCTGTGGTCAACCTCGGCTGCCTTTGCAATCAACACAAGGCAGTTACCACAGGAGCTGGAACTAGGTGGTGTTCATTATGCACCAAACTGAAGGTAAAAAAGAAAAGGGGATTGCCAATAAGAAACATTCCTTTCATTAGAAATTAGAAGTGTGGTTAAGGTTAGGTTTGAAATAACATTTTAAGAAGAGAAATTGTAGAAACAGGCGGGATTTAGCAAGAATTATGACTGTGGCAACTACATTGAACAAAAAGTATAAATGCAACAACTTCAAAGTTACAGTTCATATAAGGAAATCAGTAAATTCAAACAAATTAATTAGGCCTTATCAATGGATTTCACGACTGGGCAGGGGTGCAGCCATGGGTGGGGAGGACATAGGCCCACCCACTGGCGAGCCAGGTGAAGAAGCTGGATGTGGAGGTTCTGGGCTGGCGTGGATACACATGGTCTGTGGTTGTGAGACCGGTTGAACATACTGCCAAATTCTCTGAAACGTTGGAGTCAGTTTATGGTAAAGAAATTTTACATTCAATTACCTGGCAACAGCTCTGGTGGACATTCCTGCAGTCAGAATGCCAGTTGGACACTCCCTCAAAACTTGAGACACCTGTGGTATTATGTTCAGTAAAAAAAACTGCACATTTTAGTGGCCTTTTATTGTCCCCAGCAAAAGGTGCACCTGTGTAATGACCATGCTGTTTAATCAGCTTCTTAATATGCCACACCTGTCAGGTGGATGGAGAAATGCGCACTGACAGGAATGTAAAGACATTTGTGCACAACATTTGAGAGAAACAAGCTTTGTGCACATGGAACATTTCTGGGATCTTTTATTTCAGCTCATGAAACCAACACTTTACATGTTGAGTTTATATTTTTGTTCTTTATAGTCAAGACCCACGTTACTTCTGGCGCTGTTAATATTCTCAAGTAGGATCCAACATCTTGGGGCATTTCCAACTTCTTTGTCTTTTACGACATTTGGTTGACTGCTTTGCCCCTTAAAACATGACAACTGTGATGACTGGTGCAGATATCAGTAGTTTATTGTATGTTAAGTCCAAACACATTCAAAATGGAAAACTAAAACAAATTTGCTCCATCTGCAACACATTTTTTTGTTTCTACTAGCAAACAAGTAGAAGGTAAACACAGTAAATTAAGATGGCAACCAACTGACTGCTTTGCGTACCACACTTGCTAAAGCCAGGAAGGAAATCCTATTCCACTGAAAAGAGGACTGGAATGATATACATTTAAATCCACTCTACAGCATTTTTCAACAGTGGAAAAAGTTTACAGCCTTTGCTTTAGGGGGTCCTTTGAAACTTGGGGGTAGAGATGGGGGTTTCACTGAAATTTCAGAGCAAAAAAAATAAAAAGTACAAATCTGCTCCCAATAAACATTTTAACACCACTGAGTTTTAAAGCACTGACTTCAGAAAACTAGCCAGAAAGCATGATGGCATTCCACTCGGCTGACTCTCCTCGCCCTTGTTGACCATTGCAAAAGTAAAATCGCAGTAAGTGCCCTTTTCTTAGCCATAATATGAAACTCACATTATGAGTATATAGGCAACTGTGAAACTTGTCCATATGTGGAAACATGGGGAGGGATGTAGTTCTGCAGTGACCAACAATGGGTTCCTGGAGAAAGGGGCTCAATTTCAAAATGGCCTCTTCCCATAACACACACACCAGTGTTCGGCACGTCGCTCCAATCCAACCAAAAGGTACATGCATTTCCACCAGTGTGACTGGCTTTTTAAGCTGGCCCACGCCACGAGAAAATTAATTATGAGAGCAATGTCAGAAAAGGGGGTAGGATGGGAAAAGTGTTTTTACTGTGACAGATTGTCCCAGAAGATTTCAGAAATAGCGCAATACCACCTGACAAGGAAGACCTCAGTACGACATTTTGGAAAAGGCGCTACATCAGATTTAACTTTCCGTTTCAGTGCAAGAAGACCAGTATAAGAAAAAAGAAGTGCAAAATATTTGTCATTTCTCCTCCCCGATTCTATTCCAGGTTGAAACCGAGGTCTTCCCTTTCACAGTCACAAAAATAAAACTTCCCATTTCACTGGCAGAGTACTGGTATAGAAATCTTATTTTTCTTATTTTGCCTTAGTGGGGGAAAAAAATAATAGAAAAATCCGTACACAGCACATTGAATATTATCAGCATTTAAAAAAATATGAACGCATAAATGGATTTAAAAAAGTGAGTGCCATCCCAGATAAAGTTTGCACTAAGGCTAAACCACACCTAAGATGACCATTTTACAAAAATTGCTGCCAACGAAAAATGTTTGTTGTTGATGAAACAGTCAGATGCCCTTGGATCCTGGGCTTATGCCACCGTTTGAGACAAAGACCATGCTGCTCCAATTGACTGTACCGATTGAGAAC
Source organism: Oncorhynchus gorbuscha (assembly GCF_021184085.1). NCBI lineage: Eukaryota > Metazoa > Chordata > Actinopteri > Salmoniformes > Salmonidae > Oncorhynchus > Oncorhynchus gorbuscha. The sequence goes on along the minus strand of NC_060196.1, from coordinate 6,025,071 downwards.
CGTCTAGTAGCCCATGTCTGAGCCGTGCAATACAACGTTTTCCTTTAAGAGGGCATTTCATTTTCACTGTCCGTTACAGTTACTAAGCAAACAGCTCGTCAATACTGCAGATGCAAACTCTTCAACTGATCCCATTTGCTTGACTAACCAAGAATCACATGACTAGTATGTTCCAATGAGTCATTTCTTTAACATAATAACGCACTTCTGGGACATTTAACATTAAATCTTCAGGCACCCGTTGTCTCTAGTCTCTTCAAAACCCCAGAGCAGATACTATAAACAAATGCACAACTTGCAGCACATCATCTTAGGTAATTCAACAGTACTTATGGGAAAGTGAAATGTGCACCAGAAAAACGTTATAATCCTGTGAAGAACACTGCAAATTCTCCTGGCCTCAGTAGGTAGAGTAGTTCAACCGGACACCCCAAACTCAACTCACTAGTAAGACTGGAAAGATGAAATAGAAGGCACCATCATGCTTTTATAGTCAAGTTGAAAAAAAAAAAAGAGAATTAAATCATACAGTGAACTATGATTTTTGCTGTACATTTATTATGTTCCTCCATACACTTGACGGGGAATGGAGGGAGAAGAGGAACCCCAGTTTCACGGTTCTGGCAAGGGCAGGGAAAAGGAAAAAAATGCATGAAAAGAAAAGAAAAAAACAATAGGGAGCGAGTCTCCAAACATTATCACCACCACTCTCCTATTGGTCAGCTTGGGTTGTGTCTGTGGACCATCCTTTTATTTCCCCATTCGGTGAAGTCCAGGAACTTTGAGCTTTTTATTAAATTCATTTAGGAAAATAATCATTCTGTAGATTGGTATGTTGTATTCCAGCAGTAATTGAAGCATAGTTATGGGTTCGCAGATGAAAGATGTGAGAGAAGTATATTGGTCACAGTAAACAGGCCTGAAGTGGAGGCCTGCCTTGTCACGTCGTTTAGCTTTGAGACAACAGTAGATGTCTCAACCAGCTGCGATCCCAGGATGTCAATGTAACATGACAAAAGTACCCATTAGTGCATATTGATGAGTGCATTTTGCAATTTGTTTTAAACAGTGTCCTTTGAAAAGGAAAAAACTAGATGCAAGCCCCCCCCACAGCAGGAAATTCACCTCATGCTTTTCCAACAGTAACGGGCAGAGAACTCCCACATATAAAATGTGCATTAAGAGGGGTTTCGTGACGTAGCGCCCTGGTAAGTTGAGGCGTAATAATCTCTATTCCAAATGATGGGCTGTATTATCGTAGGTAAAAGTCTATCAGTCCCTCCTCCTATAACGATGTAGATTACTCCTGGTTGCTTTTCCTCAAATTTACAAATTAATGTTTGTGAATTCTTGACAACACTGGAAAAGTACGCTCAGCTCACAGCTAAGTAAAGCGAAAATGCAAATTTGACGTTTGCTCATTTTTGTCTGTCACATCAAAGAAATAGTTGACAGTCTGTCACATTCCAAAGCCAAAAATACTTTTTTACCGAAACGAAAATAAACAAACAAAAGTATATACGTTTATACATGTAGATTTTTTCGTTAACGAGAACGGTAGAAGATGAACGTGGTACTACTTCCGAACTGCAGGTGGCACTATCAGCGGCGCTGGGTGGTGAAGCGGCCCTCGGCGGATCCTCCTGCTCCTCTTCCAGAACCCAGGCCGGGCTTGGGAGCACCCATGCCGCCCCTGGGTGGGGGGCCCCTGCCGTCACGCATCATCCCGCTGCCGGCCACCATGCCTCCTCGTGGGCCGCCTGGCCCCCTGTCGCCGCGTCTCCCCATGTCTCTGCGGTCATCTCCGCCACGGACCTCCCGCTCACGCACCGCCCTGGTCTTCTTCTCCTCTACGTTCAGACGCACCTCGCCACGGAACATGATGGGCTACAGGACAGAGGGGACCGTTAATACAGGACTGACAGGTGATTAGGGGACCTTAAGAAAATACCATTTTCACAATCCTTCTCATTCACTGGTTTGCACACCATAAAACCCTATTGTTGCATCTTTGGTTGTATCGATTGTGTTTGTGGTTTTCCTGCATAGAAAAGTCTTAGGAGGCCTGCCTAAGTGTTTTCGGGCCACCTACGTCCAGAAAGCTAAAACAAGAGCCCTCAAATATTATTTTTTAAATTACGATCCTTGAGAACCAACAATCACCAAAAATAAGAGTCAGGGAGAATCAAATTCCCAAAATGATACATTCAGGAGTATTTTTGTCAGAGAATGGGAACCCCATTGATTCTGTTAGAATGTTTGAGACTCAGATAGCATAAGCCAAGCTGAATGTTGTCTCTGCGGACAACGGGAGGGCTTCAAATTTCCAGTCAGCACCCCCCCAGCACCATTTTGCTCCAGTAAAACATTGAATACTCAGTCTCCTATAGCTGAGATTCAAACAAAGGGAAAACGGGCTAGAGAATTGGGGATTAGGATACTGTGCAGAAAACCCATAGGTAGTGATTTACAACACCAAGTCGTGTGCCACCAAAACACCCGTGTGAATGAGGGGGATAATGAAGTCAGTACTTGCCCCCCCTACCTTCGCCCCCAGGATTCTCTGGACAGGGTCAGAGTCGTCGAAGACCACAAAGCCAAAGTTGGGCAGCTTTCCTCCGACTCCCTTGGTGTTGATCCTCAGCTCCACTACATTGCCAAAAGCTGAAGGAAGACATTTTAGTTTTCAATTCCAAATACCGAAAATCATACACACTTCTCCTGCTACGTCATCTGGAGTTTACCGCGTTAGTCACAGCTTAACAAAAGGATAGAAGATGTAAACTGTTCCAAACGCACACAATTCTATTGATTTAAATGCCATTGATACTTTGAACAACCAGAAAATGGCATGGCTAAATAACCATTCATGTGTACGAGTGCTTACTCATGAAGAAGTCCTTGAGCTCTGCCTCGTCAATGTCATGAGGGAGGTTGCCCACAAAGAGCTGGTGGCTGTCTGGGTACCGGATGATCCTCCTGTTGTCCATCTCACCGGGGTCCGCCTCGCCCCGACCTGCAGTCAGGAGAAGTCATTAGCTACCATCTGCACCATCACTCTGTACCAACACTGAAGAGAGCACATTTAGTACAAAGTCACAGCTTTATTACCTTTGTTGACAAAACTGAAGTGGGGTTTCCCAGTTTGTGATTCTGAAGGTGCAACACCATCTAAGTGACAGAGACGTGCACACATTGACCCATGTGTAAATAATAAAGACTACAGAAGTGTGAGCACCCGTGACGTGTTGAGAACTAAACAGACCTAAAACCAAGAGCATATTGCACGTATAGACAGTGTGTCTGTAGAAAAACATTGCCATTAGGTCCCACCGGGCTTACCAGGTCTGGATGCTCGCTGTACGAAGGCTGGTCTGTCGCGGGGGCGCTGGTCCCGGGGTCCCCGGAGAGGGGCCATCTGGCTCTCAAGTTTGGTCTCCGCTCTGGGCTGTAAAGGAGCGCGACACACAGGAGATGAGACCTACTTGACCATAGACAACACACAGCCCAGACACACACAAGACACAGGGTCAGGGGTTACCTGTGAGCTTGGTGCTTTAACAACATGGGGGGGGATTCCAGAGGAGGGTCCTGTACCGCTAGGAGGCAGGTTTTTACTGGTCACCGAGGCCCAGGAGAAGGTCTGCCAGGAATTCAGTCAGAATTCAACCGTGCCAATCAGTAGAACACAGTACAATATGATTTTGAAAGGCAGATATCTTGACAGTAATCCGTACAATAGTGCTACTTCTGAAATGCCACCCTATTCCTTCTATAGTGCACTTTTGACCAGCGATATATATCGAACAGCAGTGTGATTTCAGATGCAACCTGCATGTTATTGTGGTTTTATAAATGGTCATAGCACTGTTGTACCAGGAGAGTGGACCAACCTTGGGGGCCTCCTGCGTGCTGGGTGGAGACTCTACTGGGACCGGGGAGGGGGCCTTCTCCTCCAGCTCCTCCATCACCTTCTCCTCCACGTCAGGCTTCAGCTCCTCTACCTCGGGCTCCGGTTCAGGCTCGGGCTCAGGCTCTGGAGCCGGCTCCTCCATAGGCTCCTCAACACCATTGCTAAATGAAGCAGAAATCAGTCAAGTTTTCAACAGCCGTTTGCCTAGATGTACCTTTTTATAAACTCAGATACAAGCTCAATATGATTGGATTCAGTCACATTTCTTCTTGACACAAATATGATGCAACTGTACACTCACTGGCCAGTTTATTTGGCACCCCACACCGTTCATGAAAATGGACCGCTCCTACAGACACAGTGAGCCATGTGGCCTGCTAGATAAAGCAGGCAGGCATCCAGTTACTATTCAATTGAATGGACAAAACGAGTGACTTAAGGCTGCGCGTGGTATGATCATTGATGCCAGGCGCGCCAGATCCAGTATCTCAGAAACTGGCCGCCGGATTTTCCCGCACGACAATGTCTGGAGTAAACCAAGAATGGTGCGACAAACAGAAGAAAAAATACATCCAGTCAGCGGCAGTCGTGTGGACGAAAACAGCTAGTTGATGAGTGGTAGAATGAGAATGGAAAGAATCGTGCAAGCTAACAGGCGGGCCACAATTAGATCAATAACAGCGCAGTACAACAGTGGTGTGCAGAAACAGCATCTCGTTGATCCCTGTCATAGATGGGCTATGGCAGCAGACAACCCACACCGGGTTCCACACCATTCAGGTAAAAACTAAATGCGGCTCGTGGGCACATGGTCACCAAGATTGGACAATCAAGGTGTGGAAAAACAGCACCTGGAGCATGACATAGTTTAAAATTTACTTGAGTGGCCTGCGCAGTCCCCAGGCCTCAACCCAACAGACCATCTGGAATGGGCTAGACGGCAGTACAATCCACAGCAACTGTGTGATGCCGTCAGCATGTACCAACATCCCTGTGGAACGTTTCCGATACCGTGTAGAACGCCCCAAACAATTCTGTCTGTTCTGAAGGCAAAGAGCAGGTTCGACCCAGTACTAGATGTGTGTACCAAATAAACTGTCCGGTGAGTGTACACATACCAACTGTATGCCATGTTTACTTATTGTTGTTTTTTAATGCAGTGCACATCCTGTACATAAATGCAATTTCTCTAAAACAGAACATTAAGTAAATCTAGTCGCCATTGATCTAACCATCATTGTCAAACTGGCATGGTGGTCTCCATGGCATAGACTTACATGACAGGGTGAGGCTCGTAGTAGGTAGTGCTGTTAAGACTGTCCTGGAGTGGCTCTGGGGACGGCTGTCTCTCCTCCTGCTCCTCCTCAACCTCCTCTTCAGATTCTGAGGTATCATTGATTAACAAAACAAAGTATACAGACCATATAAACAAATTGACATCCAAAGTCAACATTGAAGATCATTTAACTGGACAAAGTGCAGAATTTCTTACCCTCATCAAGTTCAGCCTCAGAGTCACCGAAAACCTCATCCTCATAGCGGAAAATGTCGTTGTGTACGTAGAACTTGTTTGCCACGGAGCCCTGTGGAAATAGCCAGACAAGCTATTATTTGTGCTGCACTAGCTGACGAAAATGTGCTTTTACCCTCATAGTTGAGGAGCTTCATAATCTAAGAAAAAGTGCAGTTGTTTTCAGTGGGCATGAAATGTTTTGAAACAGAGTGAATCAGGGAGGTACTTCCTGAACATTGAGCCCTACTGAACACAACACAGGTAGTCACTCCACTTCAATTAATTCTACCATTTCATGACTGCTGAACACAATCCAAAATTCCCAGTGAGTGACAATTAAAATATGACAACTACCCTATGCTTAATAAAGTGTGTGCAGTGAGCCCCGCCCTTTAGCCTACCGTACTACGCACCTCTGGAGCGAGCACAAAGGTCTGCATGAACTTCCTCATCGGCTGGCCGTTGTTGGAGAGCTCACCCAGCACCTGGACCACAACGCCATCAGTCAGCGTGGCATGGGCGTCCACGTGTCTGATCTTCGTGTGGCATTCTTGGAACTGCAGGGACAGGACCTTCTTGTGGATTTCCTGGGTAGGGTGAAGGAAGTACAGTTAGAAGTAAATCACAAGACCAAGAGTGGTTTATATAATAGAATCAAATTTCCTGCATTATTACATCACAGCACTTGGAAGGTTATAAAAAAAATATTTGAACATCTAAATTGTTTGAGATTTGCATGAAAAGCATCCTGAGTGAAGACTCTGGACTGTGTTATAGTTTTCAAAACAGGTAGTTGTCATCTGGATCTTTGATTTAGGTTATTGACACTTACTGCTTGGCCATACACTGCTTCTGCAAGCTTCCCGTTGGAGTCAAGTCCGCCATGAACATAGGAGGAGTTCCTTCCATAGAACCTGTCATGACAAAGCAGAGACATTTAAAGTCCTGCTGGCACAAGTCTACATAAAGCAATGGAAGGTTATCACATACTGTGGGCTATTCAATCTAGACAAATCGGTCAGTACCTGTGCAGGAAATCGGGTGCTTTGTTTAAGAGTGTGTAATACTGCCTCACAAACTCCCGCCCTACAAGCAGGGGACTTGGCTTCTCCATCACCATTTCTTTGGTAATCAATATCAAGTGCTGAAACAGAACATTAACAAAACATTTTAATCTTGATATGAAGTAATACTTTGAAGTGACCTAAGAACATGCAGGTCAGCATTGCAGAAGGAAAATAAAGCCATGACAACTCATTCTTATTGGACATAATTGAGGCAACATGAACAATATCAACCCATAATACCAGAATGAGACCAATGGAAAACTGAGCAACTTATGAATCGTTCATGAATGATATTTGCATGCAAATTTGAGCAAATAAAAAATTATGTACAGAAACTGGTTATTAAGACGTTGCTTTCTAGTTTTGAAATTAGTTGAGAATATGAAGACAAAGTCGATGCGTTCAACTGATTTTTAAAACGACAATGCACCATGTTATTCGTGTTCACATTTTAAAATGATACATATGTATCGTTGCTATCTAACTACCTACTTTGATAGCACACACTAGCGTGCAACTGCGCCATCACGTTTATCCACCCGGACACAAAAGAGGGGTACAAAGCATAGGTCGCCTTCAACGTAGACGTTCTCAGAAGAGTTGAGAGATTGTCTGAACATATGTTACTAATCAAATGAACAAATTAGGTTAATGTTAAATTCATTTGTTTGATAGTAGCCAGGCCTATTGTGACGGAAACTGCGGAAGGCCTCCCACGACCTGGTACAGCCTCCGTCGTAGCTGGATGTCTATTTTCGTGTGGCATCGTCGAATAATTTCCCTGGCCTTGATACCAGACATAACACAGGTTGCTAGAAATAGTAGACCAACTCCAAATGCTTTGAAAGAGGCCTCGTCTTATTTGGAAGTGTATTTAGCAAACTAGTTAGGGCAGCATACTTGTAAGGTAAACGAGGATTAGCTAGCTAGCTCACGCTGGCTTCCTACTAGATTGGTGCTAGGCTAATTTGGGAAAACTCGTTAGCTAGCTCCTAGTTAGCCAACACGTTAACACTGCGTGCATTGATAAATAGTATTACCCCCAATATTCTAATGTAATTTAAGTATACATTTTCATCAACAAAATGCAGAGAAGTCATCATCGGTTGCTAATTAAATGATAGTGAAACTAGTACATTTGCTAACGTTAGGCAGCTAATGGCGCTAAGCTAGATTTGTGGCGTCGTTGCTTTTTCTCAAGCTACCTTGTCTTGACAACTTTGTTTACCCCAGTTTTCCTTCGTGTATTAACATGCATCAACACTTTCATGGTGCAAAGTCATGTGGCTCAATTTCATGAATTAGAAACGTTGAACAACTAGCAACAATCACTTTGTAACTAGCCAATACACATTGGTCAATTCTGACCGGTTAACACGTTCGTGCAAGTGCCTAAATCCTGGCACCGGCAGGCAGGGTTTTCTTGAACAGAGCTGGTTAGCAAGCAATATTGTCGACACCAGTGCTCGTGTTAGCATTGCACATAATACAAAGGCCGACCGGCTAGGTATTCTTAGCTATAGCTAGTTAGTTAATGAGAAAAATACAATTGAACTCGGTCCAATTCGGAGTTTAGCATCACATGATACCATGCCTGTTTATTCCATTTTAGCTCAAATTGTCGACATTAAATTAATTGAAGACACATACTGTACAGTGAGCCAACAAAGACCTTCACTAACTCAAATGTTAACTTTTTCCCGAGAACAACTACAGTAGCGAACCATTAATAAAATGTTACCGTTAGTCAGATTATCGATTTTTTTTTTTTTTAAAAGGTAACTTACCTTTTGAAATACCTATCTAATTGAACACAGTGATTAAATGAATATAATCTGAAATATGCAGAATATTTCAGGTGTAATTTATAATATTTCTCTCCCTCTACTGAAAGACTTTATGATCTCTGCTGTATCAGAGATTGGAATTTAAAGCGATAGACTTCAAATTTATTGTCTAACCCCTGCAATCTAGGGAGGGAACCCCCGTGACAGTGGAGTAGCCAATGATATTTTTACACTGGACAACATCAATTGTGACGTATTTTGGTGTATTTTCCCGCCTGCCTTCTTGCCTAAAAATCCAGACGTTATGACGTCACAACGGGTTTATTTTGTCATAACTCGTAATATAATATTCATTATCAGCCAACAGTTAAAAAGAGATTAATTGTGACTTAAAACATATTTACCAATAAAATAATGTTCATATAGTATGTTCTATACAGTACAAAATTGAGCAATCTGTAATTCATGAGGATGTTATATGTTTTATTCCTGACAGACAGCAGATAACTTGAAGGCTACAATTAATACTTTTGAATACAAAAACTGGAGGAAACCTAGAAGCCACAGAAACAAGTCTATCATATGCCTGCCAGTATCAGGAGACACACCTACAGTGCATTCGGAGAGTATTCAGACCTCTTGACTTTTTCCACATTTTGTTACGTTACAGCCTTATTCTAAAATGTATTAAATTATTTTTTTTCTTCTTCTCATCAATTTACACACAATACCCCATAATGACAAAGCAAAAACAGTTTTACCCAGACCCTTTACCCAGTACTTTGTTGAAGCGCCTTTGGCAGCGATTACAGCCTTAAGTCTTCTTGGGTATGATGCCTCAAGCTTGGCACACCTGTATTTGGGGAGCTTCTCCCATTCTCCTCTGCAGATCCTCTCAAACTCTGTCAGATTTGGATGGGGAGCTATTTTCAGGTCTCTCCAGAGACGTTTGATCAGGTTCAAGTCCGGGCTCTGGTTGGGCCACTCAAGGACATTCAGAGACTTGTCCCGAAGCCACTCCTGCATTGCCTTGGCTGTGTGTTCGAGATTGTTGTCCTGTTGGAAGGTGAACCTTCGCCACAGTCTGAGGTCCTGAGCGCTCTGGAGTAGGTTTTCATCAAGGATCTCTCTGTTCATCAATCCCTTGATCCTGACTAGTCTCCGAGTCCTTGCTGCTGAAAAACATCCCACCATGGTGCCACCACCATGCTTCACCATAGAGATGGTGCCAGGTTTCTTGGCATTCAGGCCAAAGAGTTCAATCTTTGTTTCATCAGATCAGATAATCTTGTTTCTCATGGTCTGAGAATCATTTAGGTGCCTTTTAGGGGACCGGCAGAGGTTGGAGGAGGCCAGTCGGAGCATGCCGAGGAGTCTTGTTCTGTGCACACACTGTGCAAGCGGCGAAAAATGCAGACATGTCAGGGACCATAATAGGCCACCAAAAGAGCTGTCGCACAAATGCCAGGGACCGACAGGTGCCGGGGGGCAGGCAAGCCTGGAGAGTGGGCCCACTCCAGGACCGCAGAGCAGACGGCATCAGGAACGAACATCCAGTTATCAGGGGCCCCCCGGGGTTAGGCTGGGAACGCTGCACCTCACGGACCTGCTTCCCTATTGACCCGCTGCCGGGTGCCCTCGCCAGGCACGAAGTGGGAAGGATGGTCTCGGGTTCCAGGGTAGTAGTCGTGGGACTATAGCAGTGGGACAGTGCATCTGGCTTGACATTCTTGGATCCTGGCTGGTTTGAGAGGGAGAAGTTGAACCATGTGAACAGCAGAGCCCATCTGGCTTGCCTGGAGTTGAGGCGCTTGGCGGTGCGGAGATACTCCAGGTTCTTGTGGTCAGTCCACACAATTGTTCCGCCCCCTCCAGCTAGTGCCTCCATTCCTCCAACGCCATCTTCACCACGAGAAGCTCACGATTCCCCACATCGTAGTTCCTTTCCGTGGCGTTGAGGCTATGGGAGAAGAAGGTGCAGGGATGTAGCTTGAGGTCAAGGGCAGGACGGGATGGGGGATGGGGGATGTGGTGAAGCGATGTTTGAGGTCCCAGAACGCCTGGTCAGCAGCTGGAGACTACGTGAACAGAACCTTGGGCGAGGTGAGTGCTGACAGTGGGGAAGCCAGGGTGCTGTAACCCCGGATAAAGCGACAGTACAAGTTGGAGAACCCCAGAAAACATTGCAACTGCACCCTGGACGTAGGCTGAGGCCAATCCATCACTGCTTGATGACACTCCCAGCAGACATGATGTCATCCACAAAAGGGATGGTGGAGCGATGGAACTCGCACTTCTCCGCCATCACAAACAGCTGATTCTCCAGAAGAAGTTGAAGGACTTGCCGGACGTGGAGCATGTGTTCTTGAGGGGAGCGGGAGAAGACGAGGATGTCATCAATGTAGACGAAGACAAACCGTTTAAACATGTCGCGGAGAACATCATTCACCAGAGCCTGGAACACAGCAGGGGCGTTGGTGAGGCCAAAGGACATGACTAGATACTCGTAGTGGCCACTGGCCGTGTTGAGGGTGGTCTTCCACTCGTCCCCCTCTCATATCCGCACCAGGTGGTAGGTGTTCTGTCGATCCAGCTTGGAATATACAATGGCCCCCTGGAGCGGCTCGAGGGCAGAGGAGATGATCCTTAACCATTACATTTCCAGTAGTCCCCAGTAGTCAATGCACGGGCGCAGGGTCTTATCCTTTTTCTCCACGAAGAAGAACCCCGCGCCGGCGGGAAAGGAAGAGGGACAAATAAATCCAGCAGCTAGGGAGTCCCCAATGTAGGTATCCATAGCCTTGGTCTCCGGTCCCGACAGAGAGCACAGACGTTCCCGGGACGGCGTGGTGGTAGGGGGAAGGTCAATCCCACAGTCATAGGGTCGGTGCGGTGGAAGCGACATGGCCCGGGCCTTGCTGAACACCTCCCGGAGGTCCTGGTACTCCGCTGGAATGGCGGAGAGATCCAAGGCACCTTCCGAGCCCCAAGGAAGACGTCCCGGGGCAGGTTGTGCTGACTTCAGGAAATGGCTGTGGCAGAACGGGCTCAGTTAATGAGGGGATTGTGTTGTTCGAGCCAGGAGAATCCCAATACCACTGGAATCAGAGGCGACTTGATGAGCAGGAACTGGATAGTCCCGCTGTGATTTCTTGACACCCGTAGGTTGATGGGAGTGGTGTTTTGGGTGACTCTGCCTATAGAGCGAGCGTCCAGTGCTCTAACGTCCATGGGAATGGAGAGGGGCTGAGTGGGGATGTTCAGCTCGGACACCAGCGTAGCGTCTAAAAGGAGAACGGGGCATCAAAGACCTTCCTCACTTCCCCCACAAACCCCTCCAGACCAGCGCATATGGCCGGCTGTTGTTCCCACACAGCAGTAGCCCAGGTGAAAGCCCTCAGAAGTAACAATGTTTATACAGCAACGGGGCAAAGGTACAGGACAGCAGGCAGGATCAGGGTCAGACGGCAGGCAGGATCAGGGTCAGGTCAGGCAGAGGTCGGTAATCCAGAGGTGGGGAAAAGTTACAGGACGGCAGGCAGGCTCAGGGGCAGGCAGAGTGGTCAGGCGGGGGGGGGGGGGGGTACAGGGTACAGACTGAGCATCACTTTGACATCATTGGCAGAGTTAACAGCTTTTAGTATTGTATACACACCTAGATCACCACCACTACAGGTGGAGCATAGCTCCCCTTCCCCTCTCTCAGGGGGGGAGTGAAGAGGACTGAGGGATGACCAGGACTGGTTGGACCCAGGCCTTGTCAGGTTACCAGACTGTTGCACATTGCTCCCAGCAGGCATGGGCATGACTTGTACCTGTGTGCCCTGCTATACCTCTCTCATGTCTGGGAACTTGGCAGGCGAATAGATTTTCTTCCCAGCCACATCGACCACCATGGGGCACACAAAATATGCCCCAGTGGAAGGGAGAGCTACACCAGGGGGGAAGGCTGTGGTGGTCTGGGAGGGGGAGTGGAGGGGTTAGTTGGAACTCCTTACACCCATTTCCCCTCTTCTCGTCCCTCGGGGTGACCTGATAGCCTTCAAGGAACCAGACGTCCTCAGATCGCTTCTGGAGCCCTAGGAACCAAAATAGAATGGAATGGATCAATTGTTCATGTTCAGAATTGCCCACTAAAAGTAAATGTTTATTACAATATTATTGAAACACAAACTGTACAGTCAACAATAAATGAATGGCCATTTATGATGATGATAATGAAAATACTCACTGCGGAAATATTTGTGACAGTTTGTAACACCTTTACCTGTTAAGGATAAGAAATGGATGACCATTTATGATGATGATAATAATGAAGATACGTGAAAATACACATTATATACAAAAGTATGTGGACATCCCTTAAAATTAGTGGATTTAGCTATTTCAACTACACCTATTGCTGACAGGTGTATAAAATCGAGCACCCAGACATGCAGTTTCCATAGACAAACATTGGCAATAAAATGGCCTTACTGAAGAGCTCAGAGACTTTAAACGTGGCAACATCATAGGATGCTATTGCTACGTTTCCAACAAGTCATTTTGTAAACTTTCTGCACTGCTAGAGCTGCCCCGGTCAGCGGTAAGTGCAGTTATTGTGAAGTGGAAAACAGCTCAGCAGTGAAGTGATAGACCACACAAGCTCACAGTACAGAACTGCCGAGTGTTGAAGTGTGTAGCATGTAAAAATCGTCTGTCCCCAAAATTGCCTCTGGAAGCAATATTAGCACAAGAACTGTTCGTTGGGAGCTTCATGAAATGGATTTCCATGGCCGAGCAGCTGCACACAAGCCTAAGATCACCATGTGCAATGCCAAAAGTTGGCTGGAGAAGTGTAAAGCTCGGCGACCATTGGACTCTGGAGCAGTGGAAACACGTTCTCTGGAGTAATGAATCACTCTTCACCATCTGGCAGTCCGACAAAGTAATCTGGGTTTGGCGGATGCCAGGAGAACGCTACCTGCCCGAATGCATAGTGACAATTTAAAAGACAACAACAACCACCCGAGCCACTGCCTGTAGACCCCGTTATCATCAAGAAGGCGAGGTCAGTACAGGTGTATCAAAGCTGGGACCGAGAGACTGAAAAACAGCTTCTATCTCAAGGCCTTCAGGCTGTTATATAGCCATCACTAGCACAGAGAGGCTGCTGCCTATATACACAGACTTAAAATCATTGGCCACTTTAATAAATGGAACACTAGTCACTCTAATAATGTCACTTTAATAATTTTTACATATTTTGCATTACCAATCTCACATGTATATACTTTATTCTATACTATTCTACTGCATCTTAGTCTATGCCGCTCTGACATTGCTCGTCCATATATTTATATATTCTTAATTCCATTCCTTTACTTATATTTGTGCGTATTAGGTATATATTGTGAAATTGTTAGATACTACTGGTTTGATATTTCTGCATTATCAGAACTAGAAGCACAGGCTTTTCGCTACACCCGCAATAACATCTGCCAAATGCGTGTATGTGACCAATACAATTTGATTTGATTTGAAAGTTTGGTGGAGGTTTTTCATGGCTCGTGCTAGGCCCCTTAGTTCCAGTGAAGGGAAATCTTAACGCTACAGCATACAATAATATTTTAGACGATTCTGTGCTTCCAACATTGTGGCAACAGTTTGGGGGGAGGCCCTTTCCTGTGCACAAAGCAAGTTCCATACAGAAATGGTTTGTCGAGATCGATGTGGAAGAATTTGACTGGCCTGCACAGAGCTCTGACCTCAACCCCATCGAACACCTTTGGGATGAATTGGAGCGTCGACTGCAAGCCAGACCTAATCACCCAGTATCATTGCCCAATCTCACTAATGCTCTTGTGGCTGAATGGAATAGAAAAGTCCCCACAGCAATGTTCCAACATCTAGTGGAAAGCCTTCCCAGAAGAGTGGAGGCTGTTATAGCACCAAAGGGGGTCCAACTCCATATTAATGCCCATGATTTTGTAATGAGATGTTCGACAAGCATACACGTTTGCCTGTCGAGGATAAAAACGATCATGTTTTGATCCAAGGAAAGGAATGCTTGTTTTTGTTCGTTCTGACTGAAGGCAATGAACAACTCACCTATAATGTTTTTGATAACCTAATGGCATGACATCATATGAAAAGATCTCTTGACATTACACACAATGTGTGCGTCCCAATAGACATTCTATTCCGTATATAGTCCACTACTTTTGACCAGTGCCCTATTGGCCCTGGTCTAAAACAGTGCACAAGGGAATAGGGTGACATTTGGGACTTATACAGTGTTGCAAGAGGCAGTTATGTAACATGGTATGCTTGTTTCTAATTAGATCTCATCACCATTAGGGATAGATTGTAGAAAGAAAGAGTTGATTCTATGAAGAATACATCATGACATCACAAAGCTTGATAAATGCAAAAATAACCCATACAAGGGTTTACTTTAGAACACATGGTACAAAGTCTCTGAGAAAAAAACACCATTTGTAAATAGTTACAGCCAACTCTATATTGATGATACCTACCGTCTTTGTCATCAGATAACATCAGGAGGATAGTCACTGCAGATAGAACACGGACAGCACTGTTGGCAAAAAATGATCTGAAGTCTCTTTCCCATGGAAATCTATCATGAAGGCTGATATATGCTAATTAAACAACCCTCTCATGCCAGTGCTTTGTGATACAGCACAGAGCCTATTGTGAAATTTAGTGTGCCAGAGGCCTTGTTTTGACAAATAGCTATGATATGGAAATATTACATCATATTCTTGATTCTTTTGTTTGTTTTGAAGCGGGACAGTGTTAGAAAAGTAAAATGTTTGCCAGGACTTTGGTTGTTTCGCCGCCATTTTTAAAATAAAGTTGTAATTGATGAAGTGATTTCACCCCAAAACATGATCAGATATACCACTACTAATCATATCCTATTGATGTTGTTACTTGCTACTGAATATGATTCAAGTACCCAACAAAGGATAACATATTGCTTAGTTAACAGGGTTAGGGAGTAATTTTATTACAACAAAACTGTAAGTGTAATCAGTTAAATTAAAAAGCAAAAAGTATTATAATCAGATAACTTTCATATTCAGAAAGGATGTTTGCGAAGTTAAGTTTGTTCCACCTGAACGAGTCTGACCACACGCCAGAGACCACTCTGATGACACACCAAATGCATTTGATGGATATTTCTTGTCTTCCTCTAATTCTTCCTAAGTAACTGAAAGTAAATCAGATTATACTGAATTTGGGTCATCCCAAAGTTACGTTACTGATTACAATTTTGGACAGGTAACCAGTAACTGTAAAGGATTACATTTAGAAAGTAACCTACCCAACCCTCAATTCCAACAGCATACCATCTGTACAGGCCACATTACTGTATCAGGCTGGCGGTTCCCCCACAGCTGTCCTCTCCTTATCTGAACTGTAGAGACTTGTTCTGAGAGAAGAACGCAACATCTTATCAGTCATGATGATTCACTCAGTCAAGGAACTATCAATCCAATTCAGCAATGTTGTTAACAGCAGTGGGTGTATAGTTATCAGTCCTTGAGCAAACAATGTAAAGGGTGAAGAACAACGAAGGTATACTGTGCGTTTGTTATAAGTTATATATAAAAAAAAGAGTACTTTCTTGAACAGTGATTGTTACCTTGACGTAACTACCTTGAGTTAACTCCCTTGTGAATTGAGCCGGTGGGTAATTTAAATCAAAACCGGAGAATGAGCGCCATCTAATGGACATGAATAACACAACAGTGAGTAAAGGTAATACAGTAACAATGTTGCTAGAAAAGAACACACCAAGTGAGCGAATAACTATGGAGGTACTAGTAGAAATACTGTTGTTCCATGTAAAGAAATATGATTGGCCTTTAGAAATGTCACTCAATTATTGGGTCCAAATCACATCCAATCCTGGCCAGGTGTTTTGCAGGACTGTCTTGTTGCTTAGCAGCCCCAGACCCAAACATACGTGGTTATACAAAGTAAAGTTTTTTTGTTTCTAAAGGCACATGCATTTAGCCCTAAAATAATGTCCTAATGACAAATTGTGATTTTATTCATTCTAAATAGTAGGCTATTCATTCTCATTCCATACACAGCACTGCAAACACTCATTCTGAATAGAAATTGCTCAGAAAACGAACAAAAACGAATATAAACCTTTGGAGAAAAAAAGTGTTTTGCTGAGCCATATAAGGCAATTATAGTTTACTGCTGTAGAAATAAATATTGACATGTTTTTTTTTTCACTCGTTTAATAATGACGGAATGCACAGCAACTTGATTATATTATATTGTATTCTATATTGTACAATTCTAAGACGTGAAATTGTATTTTACCAAAAGTGATTCACCCCTACACATTCGACTGTGCTGTATTTTCCAGAGGTGCATGCCACAGTGTCTGTGACGCCATGACTTCTAATGTAATCTGAGTCTCCAACAAATGAGAATGTGAGATTTTGGGGGAACAGTAAGAACAAGATGGCTGGCCTGGGACAAGGAAAGTGTTTGGCTTCTTTTCCATAAACGAGGCATTTCGTTGATAGTTTTCAGTTTCATTAGTAAATGTTTAGGCTACAAATTAGTTTTGTAACTATATATATTTGTTGTTGTTGATATACCCACTTTTGCAATAGTTTGATCTAAAACTACGCAGACGCTCACTTTCTTGAAGACAGAAACTTTAGTTCTGTTATTTTTCTTTCTTAGAAAGCAATTTACGTTTCGAAGTATATTTGCTGTGAAGAGGAACATATACAAACAATCAAAATTAGTTCATCTGTTTCCCGAAATTGTTTTGCAGAGTTTGAACTTGGGCAACTTTCTTACATATTTTAATGTGTGCGTAAACATTTCCTTTCTGATATGCGCGTCAAGCGTGACATAAACATAGCACTTGTTAGTGGCTAGACACATAATTGATTTTAACGTTTTGTAAATGTAGTTTGTCTGGCCTTTAAAAGCTTTTCAGTGAATTGGACTAACAATGAGCTCGACTCGGGTGAGATCACAACAACCGCAGCAGAATCAGGCTGGCAGGTCCGCCACGGGTGCAGCGGGTGCGTCCTTGCCGCACAGATTGGACACAAGCGAGGGGATTGAGATGGAGAACATACAGCACCAGGATTTGGGGCTCGGGGGCGCCATAGGCACACCATCACCTCCCTCAAGACAAGCCTGGAGTCGGGACAACCCGGGGTTCGAACCGGAGGAAGAGATGATGGGGGCCGATTGGCCTCCGGCTAGCCCGGGGAGAAGATCAGTGTCCACAGGCTCCAGCAGTAGCTGCAGCAGCGGGTTGGGAAGTTACACTGCTGGAGGGAGCAGCACCCGCATCCACCGTGGATTATACCCGACGCCGACAGTGGATGCCCTGCAGCAAGACAGACATGACATCAAAAGCTGTGGGAAGAGGATACTGGAGAAAATAAGAAGTTAGTATCACTTACGTTTCCTCCTTGTATGAAGAACACTACAGCTGCCAAGAGGTCTGGACCTTTATGACACAGGAGGTAGTGCACTTGCCCTTTAACTTGTAGAGACCTGGGTCATTGGCTCAAACACCTCTCTGGCCGTTCTTCCTCACTGTTCCATACACCACTTAGGTCAACACACACCTGTAGCTGCCCTCATTGGTAATGCACTGGCATCTCAAGCCGAGCATTGATGGTTAAGGAAGGATACTAATGTGTGTGTTGAAATGTTTTTCCCCCAGTTCTATGGGGTACTCAGCTGATGGAGGACAGTGACAGCAGCAGAGAGAGGTACCTGAGGAATGTCCTGAGAGAAATGGTCACCTATGTCATCTTCCTTATCACACTGTGTATCTGTAAGTACCACACACACGGGGGGACACACACACACACACACACACACGGAGGCTCCGCATGAGGAGGCTTACAGCAGACTTCTTCCGTCACAACTTACCTCTAAGGCCCTTCTGCTAGCCTGCTAGCCCCGGCTCGCTATCTGTCTGAATCGCCGTGTCTCCAGCCAGCTTAACTACTCACTGGACACCTATGATCACTTGGCTACGCATGCTTCTCCCTAATGTTAATATGCCTTGTCCATTGCTGTTCTGGTTAATGGTTATTGTCTTATTTCACTGTAGAGCCTCTAGCCCTGCTTAATATGCCTTAGCTAACCCTTCAGTTCCACCTCCCACACCTGCGGTGACATCACCTGGTTTAAATGATGCTTCTAGAGACAATATCTTTCTCATCGTCACTCTATGCCTAGGTTTACCTCCACTGTATTCACATCCTACCTTACCTTTGTCTGTACATTATGCCATGAATCTAATCTATCGCGCCCAGATACCTGCTCCTTTTACTCTCTGTTCCGAACGTACTAGATGACCAGTTCTTATAGCCTTTGGCCGTAACCTTATCCTACTCCTCCTCTGTTCCTCTGGTGATGTAGAGGTGAATCCAGGCCCAGCAGTGCCTAGCTCCACTCCCATTCCCCAGGCGCTCTCATTTGTTGACTTCTGTAACCGTAGCCTTGGTTTCATGCATGTTAACATTAGAAGCCTCTTCCCCAAGTTTGTTTTATTCACTGCCTTAGCACACTCTGCCAACCCGGGTGTCCTAGCCGTGTCTGAATCCTGGCTTAGGTAGATCACCAAAAACCCTGAAATTTCCATCCCTAACTATAACATTTTCCAACAAGATAGAACTGCCAAAGGGGGCGGAGTGGTAGCCTGCAGAGTTCTGTCATACTATCCAGGTCTGTGCCCAAACAATTAGAGCTTCTACTTCTAAAAATCCACCTTTCCAGAAATAAGTCTCTCGCCGTTGCCGCTTGCTATAGACCACCCTCTGCCCCCAGCTGTGCCCTGGACACCATATGTGAATTGATTGCCCCCCATCTATCTTCAGAGCTCGTGCTGCTAGGTGACCTAGCAGACATGCTTAACACCCCGGCCATTCTACAATCTAAGCTTGATTCCCTCAATCTCTGTTGTCCGGGCCTCTGGCAGTCTCTATGGGGGTGCCACAGGGTTCAATTCTAGGGCCGACTCTCTTCTCTGTATACATCAATGATGTCTCTCTTGCTGTTGGGGATTCTCTGATCCACCTCTACGCAGACAACACCATTCTGTATACTTCTGGCCCTTCTTTGGACAGTGTACTAACTAACCTCCAGACGAGCTTCAATGCCATACAACTCTCCCGTGGCCTCCAACTGCTCTTAAATAAACTAAATGCATGCTCTTCAACCGTTTGCTGCCCGCACCTGCCCGCCCGTCCAGTATCACTACTCTGGACGGTTCTGCCCCAGAATATGTGGACAACTACAAATATCTAGGTGTCTGGTTAGACTGTAAACTCTCCTTCCAGACCCACATTAAGCATCTCTAAAATCTAGAATCGGCTTCCTATTTCGCAACAAAGCATCCTTCACTCATGCTGCCAAACATACTCTCGTAAAACTGACTATCCTACCGATCCTCGACTTCGGTGATGTCATTTACAAAATAGTCTACCAGCAGGTATATTTCACTGGTCACCCCAAAGCCAATTCCTCCTTTGGCCGCCTTTCCATTCCAGTTCTCTGCTGCCAATGACTGGAATGAACTGCAAAAATCTTTGAAGCTGGAGACTATTTTCTCTGGTTAAACAAAAGTGAAATAATACAAAAAAAATAAAACACCCACACCCACAGAGGATGCATGTTGGGCATCATAAGAGTCTTTTTGCATTCAAAATGTTGGCCCCACTTCGTAGACATGCATTATTTAAACAGTCAGGCCTGAGGGGGTGTGGTATATGACCAATATACCACGGATAATGAGTGCCTGGATGCAGCCCTTAGCCGTGGTATATTGGCCATATATCACACCCCTGAGGTGCCTTATTGCTATAATAAACTGGTTACCAACGTAATTAGAGCAGTAGAAATGTTTTGTCATACCTGTGGTATATGGTCTGATATACCACGTCTGTCAGCCAATCAGCATTCAGGGCTTAAACAACCCAGTTTATGAACCAGAATAACTATAGGATAGGCAAACCAATATAATTACTTTGTAATAAGGTAGTAGTACAAGTACATACACCTATCAAGTATAGCACTTTTGTGCTCTCGCATTTATATTTTCTTGAAAACATATTGAAGTGGTATTACTATGTAACTGCTGCTCTTAGCTAGGACTAATAATAACGTCTGTCCGTGAGGATACTTTTTCCCGCTGACCAGCTTTTCTAGCAGAAAAGTCATTTTCCAAACTCCTTAGGTCTGATAAACAACTCTGGCAGCGTATCAGAAAAGCTCCCTCAAGCCAGGAACTTCCATTAGAGTTTAGTCACTATTATTGTACGTTTGGGAAAAGGATTGTGGGAAGATGATGAAAGTTCCAGAATACAGCACAACCGAGAGTCAGAATGCTATTAATCTAGTTTCACCACTCCTTATACCACGGCTGCTGAGAGGAAAAGTGTTCCCGTGCCAGAATGGGGTTTTGGGTGGATCAGGAAGTCATTTCCTGGCTGGATAGATGGAGCTAGATCAGCCAGTTTCTCAGCCAGGTGGGAGTCAATGAAATAGAGGCTTGGAAAATAGCATACATATGAGCCATATGGGCTATATGTCTGTATGTTGGACTGTTTATGTATATTTATCTAGATATAGCTTAAATATGGACCTGGATGCAGTCCAACAGAGCAAATACTACAATGGAATGCTGAATAAGTCGGGTTGGACGATACTTTTCTTATCAATCATCATGAAAAACGTATACTTAAAAACTTGAAATCAACCAACCCTGCATTGTTAAAAAACCACAATCAAATCAAATTTGATTTGTCACATGCGCCAAATACAACAGGTGTAGTAGACCTTACAGTGAAATGCTTACTTACAAGCCCTTAACCAATAATGCAATTATAAAAAATAATTGTTATGTAATAAAATAGAAACGTTTTTTTTTCAAAGTAACAAATAATTAAAGAGCAGCAGTAAAATAACAACAGCGAGGCTATATACAGGGGGTATCGGTAAAGAGTTAATGTTGCGGGGGCACCGGTTAGTCGAGGTAATTGTGGTAATATGTACATGTAGGTAGAGTTAAAGTGACTATGTATAGATAATAAACAGAGAGTAGCAGCAGCGTAAAGGGGAGGCAATGCAAATAGTTTGGGTAGCCATTTGATTAGATGTTCAGGACTCTTATTGCTTGGTGGTAGAAGCTGTTAAGAAGCCTTTTGGACCTAGACTTGGCACTCCGGTACCGCTTGCCATGCGGTAGTAGAGAGAACAGTCTATGACTAGGATGGCTAGAGTCTTTGACTATTTTTAGGGCCTTCCTCTGACACCATCTGGTATAGAGGTCCTGGATGGCAGGGAGCTCGGATCCAGTGATCTACTGGGCCGTACGCATTACCCTCTGTAGTGGTTTGTGATCGGAGGTCGAGCAGTTGCCATTACCAGGCAGTGATGCAACCAGTGAGGATGCTCTCGATGGTGCAGCTGTAGAACTTTTTGAGGATCTGAGGCCCATGCCAAGTCTTTTCAGTCCCCTGAGTGGGAATAGGTTTTGTCTTGACTGTCTTGGTGTGTTTGGACCAAGATGGTTTGTTGGTGATGTAGACACCAAGGAACTTGAAGCTCTCAAACTGCTCCACTACAGCTCCGTCGATGAGAATGGGGGCGTGCTCGGTCCTCCTTTCCCATAGTCCACAATCATCTCCTTTGTCTTGATCACATTGAGGGAGAGGTTGTTGTCCTGGCATAACACGGCCAGGTCTCTGACCTCCCTATACGCTGTCTCATTGTTGTCGGTGATCAGGCCTACCATGGTTGTGTCATCCGCAAACTTAATGATGGTGTTAGAGTCGTGCCTGTTGAGGATCAGCGTGGCGGATGTGTTGTTACCGACCCTTACCACCTGTGGGCGGTCCGTCAGGATGTCCAGGATCCAGTTGCAGAGGGAGGTGTTTAGTCCCAGGGTCCTTAGCTTAGTGATGAGCTTTGAAGGCACTATGGTGTTGAACGCTGAGCTGTAGTCAATGAATAGCATTCTCACCTAGGTGTTCCTTTTGTCCAGGTGGGAAAAGACAGTGTGGAGGGCAATAGAGAGTGCATCCTATGTGGATTTGTTGGGGCAGTATGCAAATTGGAGTGGGTATAGGGTTTCTGGGATAATGGTGTTGATGTGTTGATGTGAGCCATGACCAGCCTTTCAAAGCACTTCATGGCTACAGACGTGAGTGCTATGGGTCGGTAGTCATTTAGGCAGGTTACCTTAGTGTTCTTGGGGACTATGGTGGTCTGCTTGAAACATGTTGGTATTACAGACTCAGTCAGGGACAGGTTAAAATGTCAGTGAAGACACTTGCCAGTTGGTCAGCGCATGCTCGGAGTACACATCCTGGTAATCCTTCTGGTCCTGGGCCTTGTGAATGTTGACCTGTTTAAAGATCTTACTCACATCGGCTATGGAGAGTGTGATCACACAGTCGTCAGGAACAGCTTATGCTCTCATGAATGTTTCAGTGTTACTTGCCCCGAAGCGAGCATAGAAGTAATTTAGCTCATCTGGTTGGCTCGTGTCACTGGGCAGCTCGCGGCTGTGCTTCCCTTTGTAGTCTGTGATAGTTTGCAATCCGATGAGCACATCCGAGCCCGGTGTAGTATGATTCATTCTTAGTCCTGTATTGACTATGGAACGCTGAATACGTTTTTATCCCTGTGACTTTGCTGCTTGTGGAAATGTAAGCCTATTCCCTGTGCATGGGAGCTGGTTGACCAGATTCAAGTATACACAGACGTTTGGGGTTACAACTGCTCTCCTGGCACCAATGACATGGATGTCAATTAAGGCAGCCCTATTCAGAGGTGTTGGGTTAAATGCTGAAGACACATTTCAGTTGAATGCATTCAGTTGTGTAACTGACTAGCTATTCCCTTTCCCCTATACGTTTCTGTTTTCAGTGGAATCTTAAACAGGTCTTGGCCTCAGTGAGGTAGGCCAGGATTTGGTAACTGTTGGACCATTCAGAGAGTCGTGCCTGGCCATGCAGTCATGAGTGAACAGAGAGTACAGGAGGGGACTGAGCACGCACCCCAGAGGGGTCCCCATGTTGAGGTTCAGCACTGTACCTGTTGGACCATTCAGAGAGAGAAACACATGATCAACACAAAGATGTAGTTCACAATATTGTTGTATACATTTCTTAGAAGTGTAAGCCGTTGGGGGGAGGGGGTTGTTTTAAGAAAGTCATACCATGGACCATTTAGCTATTTTATTTAAAATTTTAGGACCCCTTTAGGTATATATATATATAATATATATATTTTTTAAATAAAATATTGACCTTGTCCTTTACTATTATAGCCCATAGAAACACATTGAATAAACACATTCCAAAATGGCAAAAAAGACAGTCCAAAAATGTATAATAAGGAATACGGTTTGGAAGTGTCTGTTCTATATCCAGGACACGAAAGATCAGGCAATGTTTTAGTTTTTTTTACACATATTTAACCCCTTGTTGGAACAAAACTACCTCCATACTTTCATTTGTATGGGTTACCTTTAGACAAGTCCCACGACACTTGTCATAGAGCCATCATGTTCGTGAGATTCTTACCTTTCTATAGAGTGGTTATATTAGTTTGTAGGCCAAACCGTTCAGACGCTATAGACGTTTTCTTGAGAGAGTATCTTTTTTAGAGATGTCTCCTGGTCGGACAAACAGAGCTCTAGCTCTGCCACTTTCCACCTCAGATGAGGAAGACCGCCACAGGCGGATGCGGTGGATTGAGACATAGCCCATGCAACAACAAAAAAATATATCTCGAGCTTAAAGGAAAATTCCACCCCAAAACCTTTGGTATTGTTTGGTATTTGTTTGATAAGTCGATTGTTGACATTTGTTTTGCTTGTCAGAAATCAGGTTTTCAAGATATGTAACTTTCAAAATACAAAAATCATCCCATCATGTGACTTAAAATACAGCATTATATGATGCAAAATGCATTATATGGGGATGATTTCTGTATTTTGAAAGTTACATATCTTGAAAACTTTATTGCTGACAAGCCACATATTTCGGGACTATGTCAACAATGGACAAATGAAACAAATACCAAAAGATAGTTTCTGGGTAGTTTTCTTTTAAACTGATGGATTTTGATGGGGATTTTTATAATTCTGTTACTTAGATTGATGCACCGATGTGTCAATAGACTATGGGGGTAAACACAATATAGGCTAATACAACTGTAGCATGACAGTAATATATAGTAGAACGATAGGATAACATTAATGCCGTTATTCATTATTTTAAACATTGGTTATGTATACAAGCATGAATTAAATAAACAGTTATTAGAAAATGCTGAACAGAAACTCTTACAGCATCTTCTGTTGTGTTGTGTAGTGACCTATGGGATGGTAGGCTCCAACATGTACTACTACACCAAGGTGATGTCCCAGCTCTTCCTGGATACACCACTGTCCCCGGGGGACACAGCCACATTCAGAAGCCTCTCAACTATGGGTGAATTCTGGAAGGTGAGTCAATTCAATGAGTCAATTCCCCGGTTTGCTATGCAGTGGTTTAATCTCCTGCTTTGTGCTTCTTTTTTTTTGTCTGATTGGAAAATAGAGCTTGGTGCTTAGTTATGGCATAACAAAGATGCCAATGCATTTACTTTGGCCCATGCTCAGTTACACTATATATACAAAAGTATGTGGACATCCCTTCAAATTAGTGGATTTGTCTATTTCAGCCACATCCAGTGCTGACAGGTATAAAATATTTAGCATACAGCCATGCATTCTCCATTAAAAAAACATTGGCAGTAGATTGGCCTTACTGAAGAGCTCAGTGGCACCGTCATAGGATGCCACCTTTCCAACAAGTCAGTTTATCACATTTCAGCCCTGCTAGAGCTGCCCCGGTCAACTGTAACTGCAGTTATTGTGAAGTGGAAGCGTCAAGCAGCAACAACGGCTCAGCCGCAAAGTGGTAGGCCACGCAAGCTCACAGAATGGGACCCCCAAGTGCTGAAGCGCATATTGCTTAAGAAATCGTCTCACTACTGAGTTCCAAACTGCCTCTGGAAGCAACGTCAGCACAACAACTGTTCGCCAGGGCTTCATGAAATGGGTTTCCATGCCTGAGCAGCCGCACACAAGCGGTGTAAAGCTCACCTTAATTGGACTCTGGAGCAGTGGAAACGCTTTCTCTGGCGTGATGAATCATGCTTCACCATCTGGCAGTCAGACGGATGAATCTGGGTTTGGAGGATGCATAGTGCCAACTGTCAAGTTTGTTGGAGGAGGAATAATGGTCTGGGGCTGTTTTTCATGGTTCGGACTAGGCCCCTTAGTTCCAGTGAAGGGATATCTTAACGCTACAGCATATAATGACATTCTAGACGTTTCTAGAATGTGCTTCCAACTTTGTGGTAACGGTTTAGGGAAGGCCCTTTCCTGTTTCAGCATGACAATAATTGCGTGCACAAAGCAAGGTCCATACAGAAATGAATTGTCAAGATCGGTGTGGAGGAACTTGACTGGCCTGCTCAGAGCCCTGACCTCAACCCCTTCGAACACCTTTGGGATGAATTGGAACACCGACTGAGAGCCAGGCATAATTGCCCAACCTCACTAATGCTCTTGTGGCTGAATAGAAGCAAGTCCCTGCAGCAGTTCCAACATGTAGAGGAAAGCCGTCCCAGAAGCTTTTCCTCTACAACTCTGTATTAATGCCCAGGATTTTGGAATGAGATATTCGACGAGTAGGTGTCCACATAGTTTTTGTTGTGTAGTATATATGAAGCATAAAACCAAAGCAGCACTTAAAAGTATTTAGTTCAAATCACATTAATTAACACCAAATAGAACAATGGAGCATTTCCATGAATCTAGTTAGAACCTAACAGACCAGCAGAGCTTTCAGTTGAAATTCTCTCTAACCAGTGCGTGTCTCTCCACCATGCAGTTCACAGAGGGTCCCTTCCTGAACGGGATGTATTGGGAAGTGTGGTACAACAACAAGAGTCTCCCTGAGAACCACAGTATGATCTACTATGAGAACCTGCTACTGGGGGTGCCCCGCCTCCGCCAGGTCAAAGTTCGCAACGAATCCTGCTCCGTGCACGAGGACCTTAGGGATGAGGTGCAGGACTGCTATAACATGTACACCCCGAGCAACGAGGACAGCGCCCCCTTTGGCCCCATGAACGGAACTGCGTACGTCTCCTAAACTACTATGCACTACTGTTAGATGTACAGTATAGTTCAATGGTAACGTATAAGAAAGCAACCATAAAGCTACAATTGGTTGTAATACTAGAGACTAAACCAAAGCAATAGTTACAACATGTGCTCTAGTGTTAACCGAAAGCACATTATGGATGCTGTCCACCAGACAAAAGTATGGCGTATAAGGTCACTCACCAATAGCCACCAGTGAATACCAGGCCAAACTGTTTCACTGTGGCTCTATGATGAGTCTGACTGTCTGTCGTTCCACCAGGTGGATGTACACAGAGGAGAACAGCCTGAATGGGAGTAGTTACTGGGGCCAGGTGGCTACCTACGGTGGAGGGGGGTACTACCAGGACCTGGCCCGTTCCAGAGATGAGTCAGCTGGCTTGCTACGCTCCCTAAAACACCAGCTGTGGCTGGACAGAGGAACCAGAGCCGTCTTCCTGGACTTCTCCGTCTACAACGGCAACATCAACCTCTTCTGTATTGCCAGGTACAGAGCCCAGAGTTATTACATACGTATTACATGTTACTTAGGACTGTTTCACACTGGTTATATAGGTGATACATAGGTTCAATCCAGGCTCTCAAAACATCCATGGTTGGGATCAATGACTCATGCAATCCAATGGGAGTTCTCTAGTTACCTACCATCCTCATCCACAATCTGGTGTCATTGAACCTCGATTTTCACCCTAGAGAGGCTGAATACGGAATATCTCCTGTTCATTCAGTTGAACCTGTCTGCTTAACTGCGGGGATAAATACAGTTGAATTGAATGTTTCAGATTGGTGGTGGAGTTCCCCGCTACAGGAGGCGTAGTCACTTCCTGGCAGTTTCAGACGGTGCGTCTGATTCGCTACGTGTCCAGCTGGGACTACTTTGTCGGGGTGTGTGAGGTGGCCTTCTGCCTCTTCATCCTGTACTACGTGGTGGAGGAGGCCCTGGAGATACGCATCCACCGCCTGCGCTACTTCAAGAGTGTGTGGAACTGCCTGGACGTCCTCATCGTTGTGGTACGTAATTCAAGATGGCCGCCCTAGTAGGGAGTAGGAAGGGATGGAGTCCCCCTGAAACACCCTGAAACAAGTAAAGAAGGGCTCTGTTCCAGTATCCACACTAGCATACTACTTAGAATGAGTTAGTGCAATGAACATGCATTCTAAGTGGTAGGCTAGTATAGACATTGGAACAAAGGGAAGAGGTTTGTGATCCAAATATTGTTGTGTTGAGATTCCAAATATCTCCCTCCTCTTATTCCAGTTGAGTGTTTCTGCCATAATCATCAACATCACCAGAACATCACTGGTGAGCAATCGCCTCAAAGACCTTCTGGAGAACCACAGCGCCCACCCCAGCTTCGAGCCCCTGGCACACCTCCAGGTTACGTTCAACAACATGGCCGCAGTCATCGTCCTTTTCTCCTGGGTGAAGGTAAGAATGGCTTGACACGCAGAATGTCGCAATTGAGTGGGAATTGACCAGGAGCAGCGCTTGAACCAGACACTCTACAGTTGGTTACAGGATGAGAGTACTACTACCTGTGCCATAAAGGTCCAGACCTGTTGGCAGAAGCCAAAGTATGCTCCCATAAACGGAGACTATATTAGCATGATTTTAATACAAATTTTAAAAAGACAGAATTGATATAACGCTTTTCAAAGACACTTGAATTGTAACCTGGTTTCTGCTCATCTCTCCTCTTCAGCTCTTCAAGTTCATCAACTTCAACAAGACCATGAGCCAGCTGTCCACCACCATGTCTCGCTGTGCCAAGGACCTCATCGGCTTCGCCATCATGTTCTTCATCATCTTCCTGGCCTACGCTCAGCTGGCCTACCTGGTGTTTGGCACCCAGGTCAACGACTTCAGTACCTTCCAAGCCTGCATGTAAGTAACATTGGTCTGATTGGAATCAACCCAGGTTCCAAGATTCTCAGTTCTTTAGGTTCTCCACAGACAACCAGGGCTCCCATTGATTGATTTGAATTTTGTTTGGAATTTGACCCATTGGAACTATAATGGTAACGCACCTCTATAGCTTCATCTTAGCCTCTTCATAGCTTCTTCTTCTTGTCTTCTTTTCCATGTAGTTTTACCCAGTTCCGCATCATCCTGGGAGACTTTGAGTTCTCAGAGATAGAGGAGGCTAACCCAGTCCTGGGACCCATCTACTTCATCACCTTTGTCTTCTTCATCTTCTTCATCCTCATGGTGAGTTTTGATATACTACCATTGATAAATGTGTGGTTATATTGATATATATATTCATATTGTACTATTTGATCTACATTATCTAGAGAGATTCAAGTTTGCTCTGACTGTTTTTTGTCTCCCTGTAGAATATGTTCCTGGCCATCATCAATGACACCTACTCAGAGGTGAAGGCAGACATGTCCCAGCAGAGGTCTGAGATGGAGATGACGGACCTCATTAAAAAGGTACGGGACCCAAATGGTATGTGGGGTTATTTGTTCTAGTAGGTGTATGTGATCCCTTAACGTGTCATTGTCGCTGAGTATTTCAAACAACTGCAAGCTGACTTGTATCATAGCAACTTCATATTTAAGATTCTATGAAGTGAAGAGTTCAATTGAAAAGGAGACTCAAGTTAATGTAATTTTACATTACTGTTGAATATTATCAACATGAATACTGAATAACTGCTAAATGCAGAATGAAAATGGCAACAACATTCACCTCAGAGTTGATAGGTGTCCTTGAGTTTGTCCGAGTGTTGTTTCTCTGCCTGCAGGGCTGTAACAAAGCCTTGATGAAGCTGAGACTGAAGAAGACCACTGTGGATGACATATCAGACAGTCTGCGCCAGGCCGGTGGGAAACTCAACTTCGGCGAGCTCCGCCAGGACCTCAAAGGGTGACCGCTGCAGCGCCTGAAACCAAACTGGGGTTTCACTGACTAATTCATAAACATACACTATTTCATTAAATTATACATACATACGAAGAAAGACATCAAGACACACGTGACATGTAATAGTACAACTAAATGTGTTGTTGTTTGTGTATTTAGAAAGGGCCACACGGATGAGGAGATTGAGGCCATCTTTGCCAAATATGACCACGGTGGGGACCAGGAGCTGACTGAGCACGAACACCAGCAGATGAGGGATGACCTGGAGAAAGAGAGAGTGAGTGGACACACACACACACACACACACACACACAGGGCAACGAGCTACACACACACGTTTGCAGATGTTCAGTGTGTCTCTGCACATATGGCCAGGAGGACCTGGATCTGGAGCGCAGCTCGTTGCCCAGACCCACCAGTGGGCGGAGCTTCCCCCGTAGCCATGATGACTCGGAGGAGGATGACGACGAGGACAGCGGTCACAGCTCCCGTCGCCGCGGCAGCAGCTCAGGGGGCGTGCCCTACGAAGAGTTTCAAGTGTAGGTCGTGTTCTATTACCAGCCAAGTTGAAGTATTGGGCTTTTGAAAGGTCCTCTGTGTGTTTCCGACAGAGGATGTACCTGATATTTAAATGTTTTAAACCATGTGTTGTAACTATGGATATAGCATGTTATATAAACATGTTATTGACATTATTGTTCTGTTCTATTCCAGGCTGGTGCGTCGTGTTGACCGGATGGAGCACTCCATAGGTAGTATAGTGTCTAAGATCGATGCAGTGATTGTGAAGCTGGAGGCCATGGAGAGAGCTAAGCTCAAGAGGAGAGACGTGCTGGGAAAACTGCTGGAGGGGGTGCTGGAGGTGAGACGGAATGTACATGGACACACACACACACACACACATGCCCATCTCGCCCACACCAAACACTTTTTAAAAATCTTTCCTTCCCCTCTCTCTGTCCATCTCTCTCCTTCCAACATCTCCCTTCTCCCTTTTGTCCCCCCCCCTCTCTGACTTGTAGACTATTTATCTGGTCAATATGTTAGGGTATTATGTCTCTTTGTAACAGTGTGTTATATGTTTAGGGACTCTTGGAAGATTAGTCGAAATGATGACTAAAAGATACTAATCAAATCAAATCTCTCCCCCTCCCCCAGGATGAGAGGCAGGGTCGGGACACGGACGTCCAGAGAGAGCAGATGGAGCGGCTGGTAAGGGAGGAGCTAGAGCGCTGGGAGTCTGACGACACTGTCTCACAGGTCAGCCATCACCAGCCCGCCACTGCCATTGGTCCAGGTGCCCAACCACGCCCCCGCCCCTCCTCCTCCCTTTCTACTGATGGGGTGGATGCTGGGGGTAATGGGAGTGGCCACGTGTAAAACTCCGCCCACCAGAAAATTACACGGTAACGAGAAAGGGACATTATAGTATTTTTTTTACAGGTTCTAAGCGCCAAATCCTTACTTGAGATGTGTGCATGCAATTTGAATTTTTTGAAAATGTTCCCATTGACCTCAATGGAAGATTATCGTGGAAGTCCGAGTTACGCAATCAAATTTTAAGTAAGGATTTGGACCTATCGGAGGCTAAGTGTAACTTTAAGAGACATTTTAGTGAGGTTCGAGATTGTATTCATTGGTTGTGGCACAAATGAAGATATCCTTGTGTAAATGTCCTTTCTGGTCGTGTTCTACATTATATACCAGTACATGGTCCCATCATCATCCCTCTGTTTGTTTGAAATCTTTACACATGATACCACAATGGCAAAGTCACGTGCACAGCACCTCAGCTATCCAAGAGTGTGAGTGAAACCCACCCAATAGACTCATATGGTCTGAAAACAGTCCTACGTACGCCATCTATAAGATGGTACATGCTTTAAGGCAAGCAAAATATGACCTGATACATTTACAAAGCTTACAGTGCAAGCACAAGTACATGATTGTAGTGTTTAAAATGAAGAATTCGGGTACATGAAGATGCTGGACACAATGAAGGTTTTGATTATATTGGAGATATTACATGTGATGTAAATGAACTAGCCTCTTAAGCTATTTCCATTTGGTTTATATTCTAAGAATACACGGCATATCATGTCATTTCCTGTGCGGGTACGTAGCTCAAGGGCTTTTGGTTTTTGGTTACACCGTATATGCACGCACGCACATCTTGATATTCCACAGGAAATGGTCTCATCGATCGTTCATTTGCTGCTTTCCTTTTTTGTCATTTGAATATAGTTACAAGTGTGGCTCATCCTGTCATAATTACTAACCTATATCACTTTGTAATGACTTACAAAACACCCTTCTTATAAATGCATAATATGATACATATTGTAACTTGAAACAAACTTCGATTCGGAGTGCATCTAGGGTCATGTGATCCTCGTGTGTATTATTATGTACGGTGCCTTGCAGTATTTTGTAGTCGTATTGTTTTGTAATTTTTTTGTGGTTACATACTGTATATCAAAGGTGTGAAAAATAAATAAAGTGTGTTGTGATGCTAAAACGATGAAGTGGTGTGTGTTAAAAAAATCGTAAATTTAATCCGGGTCGTTGTTTGATACGTTTGAACACATCGACAGTGACTCTAAACCTTGAATATAAGGTGTCAGTAATGGACCTGTCATGTACATTGAACCGGTTTGATTGGAGTTGATATATGTTGGGGGATTAGGTGAGATTAAATGGGATTATACCCCCTATTGACCTAAATGCCTGTTCTGGAGACGAGACGCCTGCTCTGTCACCAAAAAGGTCTCTCTGTTACTAAAGATCTCACAAAGGTGACCATTTAGGACTGTATGTGTTCTAGGAGTCAGGCATTTCTTGCATATGGTCCATTGGAACCACGTTAACAGTTGGTATCGTTGATTTTGGCTATACATTGTTGGTAGGTACATAATTACCACTCGCAAAGTTACATGAAAATGTTTATAAAAGCATTGTTTCCAAAAACCTAGTATAGATAAAAAGGTAATAAACACAATAGAAACAAACAAAAAAAGCACTAATAAAAGTCATTCATAATTTTTTACATAATTCAACATCATCATTTTTTCAAATAAACGAGTTCAGTTCCTCTATAAATAGAAACGATGAACTAAATACCAAGACAGTCTCGTACTAGACTGGAACAAATGCTACCAAATAAACACAGCAGTCAACATGAGAACAATGACTACTGGAGGGCAAAGATTACACATTAATATTCATGTGGTGAAAATGTACATTCATGCATAGATATTGAACGTTAGAGTGACAGTTCAGCCAAATGACTCATTTACAGTGCTAGTGTAGCAAGTTCAGCAAAGCCAAAGCGTGGATTGCAGTCTCCACTTGTCCAGGAAATGAATATGTGAATATGTAATTTGGCTGAACTACCCATTTAACCTGTCTCAGTGCAAACCATAGGCACACTGCTTCATGTTATAACATATGTATGTTGACAGAAACTACGGGCAGTTTGTCATTGATATAACCACAGAGGAGTGAATTGTAAGGCAAAGTAAGACACTTCTTATGTGAACTTCTTAATAAACCGCAGCTTCAGATAGGCGATGACCAGGAAAATGAGTGTCATTATTGCCAAGGCAACGTGGTTTTCCCATAGGCCCCATGTAGTGTATTCTATTCCTAGGTAGTCCAGGTATTGTTCCCCTGTGCACCTGGAATGAGATGGAGAGAAGACCAAACAAACATTCACCACAGTGTATCTATGGGATCCCGTGGACAAGCACGGCTGGGTCACGTTAAATAGGAAGAAAGTGTTTTGAAACGGACTGAATCCTGAACCTGAACTAATTTGAGTTTCCGGCTGAAAAGAACTCAGGTGGGTCAAATGTTATTGTGTGGTAGGATAATTATTGTGTTTATTCTCTAATGTATATTTTTTAATTGTATCAAATAATTCAGGCTTCGCTGCTATTGAGACCCAGAAATGATGCCTTATTGAAATGAGCCATTCTCTAATGTACGGTAGAGGACCTAGCTAACACAACTGCTGCTCCATCTACACCTCAGTAGATGGTGCTAGAGGTACTACAGTGATCATAGGCACTGCACTTAATGACAGCATGTTTGTAGCCTACTGATAATACTAGTCATACACCGTATTTAAGTCAACCAACATCTATCACTATTTCTAAGCAAAAAATCTAAAGATAAATTCCACAGTGTGTGTGTGTGGATTACGTTACTCACGTTATCCCGAGAGTGTGAGTAGTGTTCATACTGCAGTTGGTCATCATGCCAGAGCCAGGAGACATGGTGGTGCGAACGGCAGGGTCCTCACAGAACTTCAGCCCCACAAACTCGTTGATCTCCAGGGCCTAGTCATTAAGAAATGTTACAATACTTCATATTACAGTTTTATTATAGTATATAATAACATACGGAATATATTAATATTGAAAACAATTCTATATGTAATGAATAACGCTATAAAAGTTGAATAAATGAAACGTATTAATACAGTATGGCAACATTTCACTAGATCAATTAAGAAGTTGTGGCTGACTGAGGTACTTACTGTTAGACCGTAGCGAGGGATACTGAGGTACTTCAACCAGGCCAGCCAGTTCATGATACTGGGCAGGTTCACCAGCAGACCTGAGAAGATCTGACAACACATCAATAAATATTATTTCACCAATGACATTGAGGTTCCAACCCCTAAATTACAATTTGACCATGAAATTACCATTTTACAAGACAGACCTGGTAAAATGGAAGGAGCCCAACAAGCAGAACAAGATACAATAATATTATCGGATCCAACACAGCCACAAAGAGAGAGTTGAAGGGCGAGCCAGCAACCGGCAACAGGAGCGTTAAAATGGCAAACCAGCACCTGGAGGGTTGCCAGGCCGGATCCCGGGTCTGACAGGAAGTAATCTGGCAACCGAGCTGGCAACCGGAGGGTTGCTGGTATCAAATCCTAGATGCTGCTGCCTGCCGTTTTGCCCTTGTGCAAGGCACTTAACTCCCCACAACAACAGCTCCCCGGGCGCCCAGTGTGGCAGCCCCCAGCATATCTACAAAACCTGGCGTGTATGCATATGGGTCTTTCAGAGGGGTGAGATTAAAAGTCCAATTTCGGTTGGGACCTCGTGTGCAATTGACCAATACAGATCAAACAGAAAGACAGACAATAACACCACAGATCCTACATCACTTTAATCCAAGGCTAGAAAAGATAACGGCCATTCCCCACTGTAATATCCATGTGTAACCTTGGTATGCAACGCTAGTTTATATTTATGCCTATACATAACTAGCAAATAATACTAGTGGGACAGCGCTGAACTTGAACCACAACTGGCATTGCAATACAACTCAGGTGCACCCTGCACGTCCCTGAGTACCCCACCGCGCAAATGTGGCCACCGCATTACACCCTCGTCCCTACACTCACCATCATGAAGACGAAGCTAATGGTCATGAAGATGTTGGCCATTGCCACCACACTCTGGTCGGCAGAGATGGCCATGGTCATGGCGGTGGCTGTGTAGGCCACCAGGGTTACGGTGAACATGAAGATGAAGAAGGCTGCTGGAGTGGTTTTAAAACCTGCAGGAGAGACACACACACTGGAATTTTAAAGATTATTTCAGAATCTGGTTTTGAGTGGTAGGGTACATGCCCCTCTGCAAAGAGGGTTTGAGAGCCGTCTTGACCTTTCTTGACCTTTTACTGTCTGTGCCATTACCGTCTCAAATCTAATTTCATTTGCACGCACAGTTTATACAGCAGGTATAAAAGGTGCAGGGAAATGCTTGTGTGCTAGCTACCTCAACGTCTACTCTATATCCCTCTACTTTCCTTCCATCTTGACAATTCAAACGTAATCTTCATAAATGCAAATGTCTCATTCCCATGTTGTGCATCCAACCCACCTATCATGAAGTAGGCCACGCAGCTGAAGACGATGGCGGGGATGGTGCGCAGGGTGATGATGTCAGACAGGATCTTGGACAGGAAGTAGACTGAGACTCTGTAGTACCCACTGATGTACTCATGGCTGTTGGAGACAACAAAGACAAGAGGTCTAGATGAACTCATACTGAGTGGTTTATTTGATAACTTCCTTGGCTAGGGCCATTTGGAACTAATGCTTGCCGGGGTATTTCATACTGAAAATGCTCATTTACAGAATAATTAGAAGTACAATGGTCAAACAGGGAACCTAATGTAGCTGTAAACAAATGCTTGTTGGTCAATTTCATAATAATAAGTATTTAGGCAGAGACAGTGTCTTCATAATCACATATATATATATATATATATATATAATATAATATATATATATACTCTCTATTATATATATATATATATATATATAGAGAGTGCGAGACTTGTTGTTTTATATATTTTTTCTTCATTTTTCCTCCACTCCAGATCCAACCTTATACATACGAACAACAACTTACAGACACACACAAACCATGTCTACATCTAATCTGGCTAGACCTGCATGCTCACACCCCCATATTCCAGGTTATAGTGGTGCCATAGTGGTGCCACTGGTCTACTACAGTACGTACACAAACAGCTTCCTCTCTGTGATGAAGAGTTCTGCAGCGGACAGCGTGCTGAAACATTGGTTGGTGGTGATGAAGAAAAGAGCACCAATCCTACAAGAGGGGAAACATCAAGTCATGACATGAAATCCTTATGTTCTGCCCAGTCATGCATGACATGAAAGGGGGTAAACCCCTATTGAAATGAATGCTAGATGTTTTGCTGTGTGTGTACTCCATCGGCCTTCAGACTAAAGGGACCAAGGGAGTGGAGTCGTACTGTAGGTCTAATTGTACCCAGACCAGGGTTCAAATACTACTTTAAATATGTCAATTACTTTCACATGCATTCAAAGTAAGTATTCAGATACAGTTTATTTGAAAAGACAGGTAGCTGAATATTTTAATGTATATGGAAATACACTTGGAAAGTATTTGTCAGTATTTTCAAATACTATTTTCAAATACCTGAGTTAAATAAACGGGAGTGTATTTGAGTATTTGAAATACAATTTGGCAGACTATTTATTTTAATTTTATATATATATGTTTTTACAAATAAACATTCAAATACTAAATTAAAAGTAATTGTTTGGGCTATGTATTTGAAAATACTCAAATACACATAAAAATACATTTCTAAATACTACATAACTCAAATACACATTTATTTGAACCCAGATGTGATTGTACCAATAAAATAAATGAGCAAAATCCTGATTATTGTAAGCAGATTAATACACTAGTTGAAGACACCCTAATGTACCTGTCCTCTTGCTCAGTTGTGCACCGGGGCCTCCCACTCCTCTTTCTATTCTGGTTAGGGCCAGTTTGCGCTGTTATGTGAAGGGAGTAGTACACAGCATTGTACGAGATCTTCAGTTTCTTGGCAATTTCTCGATTGAAATAGCCTTTAATTTCTCAGAACAAGAATAGACTGATGAGTTTCAGAAGAAAGTTCTTTGTTTCTGGCCATTTTGAGCCTGTAATTGAACCCACAAATGCTGATGCTAAAAAAATACTAAACTAGTCTAAAGAATGGCAGTTTTATTGCTTCTTTAAACAGAACAACAGTTTTCAGCTGTGCTAACATAATTGCAAAAGGGTTTTCTAATGATCAATTAGCCTTTTAAAATTATAAACTTGGATTAGCTAACACAATGTGCCATTGGAACACAGAAGTGATGGTTGCTGATAATGGGCCTCTGTACGCATATGTAGATATTCCATTACAAATCAGCTGTTTCTAGCTACAATACTCATTTACAACATTAACAATGTCTACACTGTATTTCTGATCAATTTGATGTTATTTTAATGGACAAAAAAAGTACTTTTCTTTCAAAAACAAGGACATTTCTAAGTGACCCCAAACTTTTGAACCGTAGTGTATATGTCTGCATTATCCTGTTATAACATCTCTCTCCCAAAGCAGAGTCATTTACTAACCTAACCTTTAAAAGGCAGACACTGCCGTTGTTCTGCCCCATGGGTTCCCATCAGTTTCAGTCTACAAATTAATCGAAATCAGATCACCTTTACGTCCCATTCTGAGATGGATTTAAGGTGTTGTGATAAAAATGGTTCCCCCACCTGTTCTGTATTCCACTCTGGTTGTCCTTCACCCCGAAGAAAATGGCACCCACAATAAGAGCCAGAAAAATGGTGACTCCCAGCTGCCCAAAAGAGAAACATCGTAAGTTTAGTAGCCAGGTCAAAGGTCAGCAAATCAGACAAGCATAACGTCATATTTTACATCATGACCCGCAATGTGCTGTGGCATTGGGAGGTAAACAATCTTATATGTCTGGCAATATGCCTTACACAACTGAGACTTCAGTCGCATGAAGGAGCCCATTTTGATCATAGGTCCAGGCACATTTTAATGTAAACACATCTCTTTAGGTCTATAGAAAAAAGGGTT
Source organism: Oncorhynchus gorbuscha (assembly GCF_021184085.1). Taxonomy (NCBI): domain Eukaryota; kingdom Metazoa; phylum Chordata; class Actinopteri; order Salmoniformes; family Salmonidae; genus Oncorhynchus; species Oncorhynchus gorbuscha. Next base: position 5,987,230 of record NC_060196.1, on the reverse strand, counting down.
TAGCTCTCTCTCAGAGAAGAAAACAATATTATATTCTTACAGTTAGGTAAGATGCTATGATGAATACAAAGGTCAGGAGAAGTATCACTACTTATCCTGGCCTTGCAGAGGCAAAGGGTCTAACCCTGATACAACCTGATTAGTCTATTAAGAACCCTGATAGAACCTGATTAGTCCATTAAGAACCCTGATAGAACATGATTAGTCCATTAAGAATGTGGACATTCTTTAAAACTAGGTATATTCCCACACAAACTACACCGAATCAGCGCTCTCCCTCATCCACACTCTCCCTCATCCATTCTCATCCACAGACCGGTAGTCCATGTCGGGTAAGAAAAAGAGAAAACAAAGAGAGAAAGGGTGAAATCTCCAGAGCGACATTTGTTTTAATCCTGACGATTTACATTTTATGACAGGCCAAACCGGCCCCAGCCCGGTTCCCAGGGTGAGAGGATAAGCTAATAAGGTTGAGCCTTTTCACCTCATTCCCCAAGCCCCTCATGTGGAAGCCCAGCGCGGGTCATGGCGTGATCATGTGACAAAGGTCTGAGGGGGTTGGGGGGGGCTGTGGCCAGATATGATATCACTTCAGTTCTAGGCCCGGAGAGGCAACAGCTGGGTCACAACAGTCAGCAAAGCTGATTAGCTAGGTCTCCGGCCCTCTAGCCTTTAAGATCCAGACCCCAGCCTGGGATTATTGTCAATTTACTATGAGGCCAATTAGCTGTTAATAATTCTTGAAGTGAGATACTTCTGATGGCATGTTGTTGCCTTGGATGACTAATGAGGGCACACAAGTCGTCAGAACTCCCTCCATCTCTGTCACCCTTTAAGCGCAAAAGAGCTTGTTGTGAAGTAGAGAAAAGTACACGGGCTGCAATTAAAAATCATACTATTCTCAAGTCTTGCTCGGAGGGTAAGTCCGGTCATAAGGTTGTTGGTGATAGGAGCGGAGCTAAATCCATTACCCTTTTATTCTGAGAATCCTCTCCCCAATTGTGTGTGTTTGAAATGAGTTTAGGGGACATTGGTACAGCACCTCTTAAACTTTAAACTCACAAATAGAAATCCGGTGAGTATTGGTGTGTGTGTGCGTCTGTATCGGTGTGTGTTCTAACCTGTGCGACGGAGGTCTGGGGGTTCAGCGCTAGGTTCCGGAAGGTTCTGCCTAGGACCCAGTGGAGCTGGGTGAAGAAGGAGCTGTTGTAGGTGATGGTACGGGACGTGGGCTTGGTGGTGTACTGCTTTCCCTGGGTGATCCTCTCCAGCTCGACCTGGGTGTCTCTGAAGTAGGAGCAGTTCCTGTACTCCTCCACTAGACGCTCCTCGATGGTCTGCCTGGAGCCACTCAGCTCCTCAAAGTCAATGTCTAGGAGGGGAGAGAACCGAGAGTCAATACACACTGTTAAAGGTTGGAGACCATCACCCCTTAATTTACCCATGACAACAACCCATTTTTCAATCCATCCCCTTATCCTAAGTGCAAAAGACCCAGATACAAATTAATTGAAGTCCAGTCCGAGATTCGGCTGACTACTCCCATTGTACCAAAACGGTTCCTTCCACAATCCACACCGATAGTGTATTCCTGTTGCTATTAGCATTAGCCGTAGCCTCTCAAAGGCCAACAAATCCTACTGTACCAGTACAGATCAGAGGGTTTTTCACATTGAGCTGATAGGATTAACGGGGGTTATCCAACTGCCTGGCCTCCAGCCTCAGGCCCTGGCTGCAGCATCAGCCGCCCGCTCCCTCCAACCCCTGTCCCTGTCTGGGCAACGCCAAGCCTCCTGCACCCCTAATCTTACTGACCCAGGGGCAGATGTTGTTCGTGTTAGAGCGCTGGGGCCCTTGTTCTTTTACTATGCTGCCAGGGCTCTAAGGCACCTTTCAGGTGCTTGTGAGACTTGGACTCATATACTGCACACTGTTTGTGTGTGTGTGTGTGTGTGTGTGTGTGTGTGTGTGTGTGTGTGTGTGTGTGTGTGTGTGTGTGTGTGTGTGTGTGTGTGTGTGTGTGTGTGTGTGTGTGTGTGTGTGTGTGTGTGTGTGTGTGTGTGTGTGTGTGTGTGTGTGTGTGTGTGTGTGAAAATGACCTTCTCCCTGAATCTTGTTCATAGCAGTGGCAGTAGAGTCTCCGTTGATGACGTCGAGGAAGAAGTCGGCTGGGTTGTTGTGGGCCTCGCAGGCGTAACCTAGGATACAACAACACATGTGAACATTAGTCTCCCCTATATCAATCTCTATTCTGCTTTGTCCCATTCAGGACTTTTACATAAATCTAACTTCCTTTATCTCTTAAACAACACATCAACGGTAGCTCCTTATACTTTGTGTCTAGTATTGGTATTGAAGGTTACCTATGTCGGCGAAATAGTCCAGTGCATTCTGGGCCGGCCCATGGTACACCTGTTTGCCGCTAACTAGCAGGGTCAGGGAGTCGAACAGCCGGTATATGGAGTAACGCGGTTGGTGGATGGACATGATGATGGTGCGTCCCTGATTGGCCATTCTAAAAGGAGATAAGACAATGAAAAAAGGCCTGGAGGTCTACATTTAACAGGGTAGCCAATAAGAAAGGTAGGACATTTAGAGGACAAATGTGGTGCAAATTAAACAGGAAAGGGAATAAAAAAAGCATCAAATATGAAATGTAGGATACCTACCACTAACCCCACCCATTATGAATCAATCGAAATTCAATTAAATGGCATTCCTTCTTGGAATAGTAGTGCTATACCTTTTGAGCAGCAGCAGGACAGAGTTAGCGGTGCTAGCATCCAGGCCCGTTACAGTAACAGTTTAGAGCTACAGATACCTTTTGAGCAGCAGCAGGACAGAGTTAGCGGTGCTAGCATCCAGGCCCGTTACAGTAACAGTTTAGAGCTACAGATACCTTTTGAGCAGCAGCAGGACAGAGTTAGCGGTGCTAGCGTCCAGGCCCGTTACAGTAACAGTTTAGAGCTACAGATACCTTTTGAGCAGCAGCAGGACAGAGTTAGCGGTGTTAACGTCCAGGCCCGTTACAGTAACAGTTTAGAGCTACAGATACCTTTTGAGCAGCAGCAGGACAGAGTTAGCGGTGCTAGCGTCCAGGCCCGTTACAGTAACAGTTTAGAGCTACAGATACCTTTTGAGCAGCAGCAGGACAGAGTTAGCGGTGCTAGCGTCCAGGCCCGTTACAGTAACAGTTTAGAGCTACAGATACCTTTTGAGCAGCAGCAGGACAGAGTTAGCGGTGTTAGCATCCAGGCCCGTTACAGTAACAGTTTAGAGCTACAGATACCTTTTGAGCAGCAGCAGGACAGAGTTAGCGGTGCTAGCGTCCAGGCCCGTGGTGGGTTCATCCAAGAAGAGAACAGAGGGGTCGATGATGAGCTCCATGCCAATGTTGGTCCTCTTCCTCTCCCCTCCAGAAATCCCCCGGATCATCTGGGTACCAACCTGGGGAGGAACACAATCACATCACATGATAGCCCTTGGACATCTATCAAATGCTGTATGGTACCACAGCCTTCTATGACATGATAGCCCTCATATGGCCTGAAACCTTCAAAATGACATTGGAAGACATTGGTGAGAAGGAAGCAATTTTACTGCACATCTACAATGGGTATATAAAACATTAAGAACACCTGCTCTTTCCATGACAGACTGACCAGGTAAATCCAGGTGAAAGCTTTGATCCCTTATTGATGTCACTTGTTAAATCCACTTCAATCAGTGTAGATGAAGGGGAGGAGACGGGTTAAAGAAGTATTTCTAGGACTAGAGACAATTGAGACATGGATTGTTTATATGTGCCATTCAGAGGGTGAACGGGCAAGGCAAAAGATGCCTTTGTATGGGGTATGGTAGTAGGTGCCAGGCGCACCCGTTTGAGTTTGTCAAGAACTGCAACCCTGCTGAGTCAACATGGGCCAAAATCCCTGTGTGTGTAGGGGGGTGCAACTCAATTTTAGGAAGATGTTTGGTATACCCAGTGTATATAGTGGAGGGGAAATACTGTGGACGGTTTGATCATAGAGATCCTATTAAACTGCATTTAGTCCTACTCAAATTCAAATTCCTAATTCTATGGATTTGACTCTCACAGGCTCATAAAACTATCATGAATTCAGTCCTGAACAGTCGTCTCAACATTTCCATTCTATGTTACAACGTACCTTTGCATCAGCCACCTTGGTCAGGCCTAGCTCGGTGATGAGGTCGTTGACCCTGGCGTCCTTCTCTTTCTGGGGCACGGAGCGGGGCAGACGCAGCGCTGCAGAGAATCGCAGGTTCTCCCTCACCGTCAGAGTCCCCATCACCACGTCGTCCTGGAGAGGTCACAGAGACAAAGGTCAGAGGTCACTGACTGGGGTAATATGGTCAGGAGCTTTGAAAAAAGTACTGTAGCTATACTGTTTCTCCCAGCTGTTGGACCCTAGAGTTTTGTTGTACATGTCTCCTTTGAATATGCTATTCTAACGGCGCCATGGTCTCCGACAATATTTACAACAGGTAGCCAATAGACTTACCTGGACAACATAGCCGGAGAGGCACTTGAAGTTGGGTGGTTGTGGCGCTCCGTCGATCAGCACCTCCCCTGAGAGACCAGAGGGGTCCTTCCTGGCTGCTAGAACGTCCAGGAACCTAACCATAACGTTAGATCAATAATCACTATGGCAACCTGTGGGACCTTTTTTTTGTAACAAGCAATGTAATGCCTTCAAGATAAACCGTTGTCATCAACAGAATACTCACGAGGACTTTCCACTCCCAGTGGGTCCTAGAATAGCATTTAGACCCGGTCTCATGATGCCACTGCAAGACAACGACAAAACGCACAAGATATTTTCAGTTGCACTGAAACATTCCACACATTTACCAAAATAAACATGTAATCAACACACATTGTGTTACATCATGTTTTACACCAATGACAAGTGTAGCACTGTATTCTAAATTATGAAAGACTTACAAAACTCAATAAGAGTATAGGCCTACAGTTCAGTTGCAAATCAGTAAATGGATTTGGATATGTGTACCAACAACTGAGTCATTCATAAGCATTTCAAACTGTTGGACTAAGTTGGTAAAATCAAAGCTAGATGAACCTAACATTGAATCAATACCAATAAAAAAGCCGATTAAGGACCAAGAATTATAGGACAGAACTTTTATCATCAAACGAAATGCTAGATTTATAGCACCTTACGACAGGTTTACAGCACCCATTCAAGTCATGGGCAAAGCATTTTTGTCATCTACTTTCTATACGCACAATGTTACACAAATGTCTTATCAATCCATTACATACGGCGGCAAAAGTTATCACGCCAGTCCAGGAAGTTTATCAAGTGTCAAGGGCTTGTGGTTTTAATGTGTAAACATTGTCTCTATAGCAGTCATACACACGGAAGAATCACAAGAGTGACAGAAGGAAAAGGAGGAGGTTTGGTTCTCCAATTAACCGATTCAAACAGCACAAAGAATACGGTGACCCCAAAGACCTCCAACAATCTGAGAATGAGTTCTATCTATACCATTGTATAATGGTCCAAAACAAGAATACCTAATCAAATTTTGTGATTCCACAAAGAACATTTGCACAATTGGTATAAAAAAAGTATCTGTGATATAAAAACAGAATTAAAAAGCTGAATTATAAAGGCTTGTAGTGTGGAATCACGTGACAGCATTTCATTTGGTTCCTTGGCAGCTTGCTCCACAGTGCATCAAAGAGATTACACGCAAGAAACCATGCTTAATATCATATAATTAACACTAGGGGAAACGGACCAAAACTTGTGTGAAATGACGCATTCCTCCCTGGGAAATGTCCAGTACATTTAATGCCATCAGAAAAAAAAGACACTTGAATGTTCCGCTGCACTATTGTTCATTGTGGTCTGAGTATGCGAGCCCTAATCTCAAATGGAGAGGCCTGTATCTTTTGTCAACTTGTGTTAATGATCTCTCTCCCTCTTTTGGATTCACTTCACTTTCACGCTCTCTCTGACACACACACACACACACACACACCTAAAACCTCTTCATGAGCATTGGAGAGGCAGCAAACTGAATTCCTATAATTGAGTTAGATCCATCAATGACACTCACAAGCATTCCTCATTTGTTAACACTCCCTTAATTCACTAGTAAAGGGGCAGTGGTAGACAAACGTAGCCAATTGTCATACTTGAGTAAAAGTAAAGATACCCTAGTAGAAAATGACTCACCCAGTAAAATACCCAGTAAAATTTACTATTTTAAATATACTTAAGTGTCGAAAGTAAATGGAATTGCTCAAATGTACATAAGTATCAAAATTCCTTATATTAAGCAAACCAGACGGCACAATTTTCTAATTTGTTTGTTGTTGACGGACAGCAGGATCACACTCCAACACTCAGACATAATTTACAAACAAAGCATCTATGTTTAGTGAGTCCGCCAGATCAGAGGCAGTAGGGATGACCAGGAAGGTTCTCTTGGACCATTTTCTTGTCAAAATATAACGAGTACTTTTGGGTGTCAGGAAAAATGTATGGAGCAAAAAGTACATTATTTTATTTAGGAATGTAGTGAAGTAAAAGTTGGCAAAAATATGTAAAGTAAAGATACCCTCAAAAATTACTTAAGTAGTACTTTAAAGTATTTTTTACTTAAGTACTTTACACCATTGTAAAGGGGTGTGGTGGTGGGCAGGAATACACTGAGGCTGTACCAAGAAAGACAAGCAAACAGGCTCAACACAGAGCGAGAAAGAGGTGAATCTGCCAATAAATCCACATCGAATTAGCTTCATAATCACCAAATGTAATTGGGTGGTCAAAGTGTATATTAACTTCAGGTCCACTAGCATTTCAGCGTGTGTGTGTGTGTTATTGTAGCTAGTTATTGAGTATTTTTACATGCACAGTAATAATTTGATATTAAACTGATGAATGGCAGTAGGCAGACTATGCAATAGCCATGTAAACACCTTACTCTGCTTATCTTAAATCAGCGTAAGGTCAAAATCGAAGTAAGCATATGCCAATTAAAAAAAAACAGGTTTTCTGAGCAATTGTTGTAATTATTAGGACATGTAAACACCTTAATCTGCGTTCCAGCTGTGTATTTGATCTGCACATGTGCCAGCACCAGCCGAGCGAGCCTCCCTCTTTAGCGCGAGTGAAGTGAGTTTGGAACAACTGAATGTATGAGTCTTAGAAGTAGTTTTCACATACAAACTTTATATGTCCCAACTCAGAATCAAATATGCTTCCAAAAAAAGAACATGGTCGCTGTGGTTGAGCGTTTATTTTAATTGCCGACTTTCTGCATTTAACAGAATGCCATCAGGTAGCCTGATTTCAGATGTGTCCATGTAAACAGGATTATTAGGGAAATTGTTCTTCTTGCAAAGCATGTAAACATTTTCCTCAAACTATTATATGAATCTATCCACAATAATCACCTTATTGTGTGCATGTAACCTTACTCATTGTATGCCATTTAGCAGACGCTTTTATCCAAAGGGACTTATAGTTATGTGTGCATACATTTTTCATATGGGTGGCCCCAGCGGGAATCAAACCTTTATCCTTGGCGTTGCAAGCTCCATGCTCTACCAACTGAGCCACACAGGACTGTGTGTGTGTGTGCACGCATGTGATCAAACTCACTTTAATCATCCACTAGTCAATTAGTATCACTACAACTTGTGCGTTTGGGCATGTTTCAAGGTGGAAGCCTGTGTGTAGAATAAATTAAGAGTGTGTGTGCATCTTTGAAAGTGTGTGTTTGTCTGCTTGTGTCTGTGTGTACATGAGACCAAAGGATCCACTAACTCCACTCACTTGAGGTCCACCAGTATCTCCCTGGCAGTGTTCTTCCTCTTGCAGAGCGGTCCAGTCTTCAGCTTCACCTTGTACTGTATGCTGTGGAAGCTGACCATGGAGCCCCGGGGCTGCAGCTTGTTCAGCTCCACCATGGTGCTGCTGGTTATGACCTTGGTCCTGGGCGTCCCGTTGGTGGACCTGACGTCTTCAGTCATGGCGACGCTGATGTGATTGGCTCGATCGGTCATTATCTGCAGGGGTGAGACCTGTGGGGATTGGTCAATGGATAGGTCTGAAATTGATAAACTATTTTCCTTGTGTAGTGCACTACTCAAATCGAATGTTATTGATTGCGTGCACATACTTTGCAGATGTTATCACAGGTGCAGGGAAATGCTTGTATTTCTAGCTCAGACAGTGCAGTAATACCTAACAAACCACACAAATCACTCAAAATAAAAAGAAAGGTATTAAGAAATATCATGACGAGCAAATCAGAGTCCTCAATATAAATATCTATGTATATGATGGTGTGTATATACATTATGGACAGTATATGAATAGAAAAGGTGTGTACAGCAGTAATTATATAGGATGAGCCTTGACTAGAATACACTATATACATATGAAGTGGGTAAAACATTATGTAAACATTCTTAAAGTGACCAGTCTTCAATGACTATGTACATAGCGCAGCAGTCTCCAAGGTGCGGGGTTGAGTACCAGGTGGTAGTCGGCCAGTAACAGTGACTAAAGTTCAGGGCAGGGTACTGGACGGATGGAGATAGAAGCTGTTTTTCCGTCTCTTGGTCCCAGCTTTGATGCACCTGTACTGTCTCGGGTGGCTGAGGTCCTTTATGATCTTCTTGGCCTTCCTGTGACACCGGGTGCTGTAGATGTCTTGTAGGGCAGGCAGTGTAGAGAGCCCTGCGGTTGCAGACGGTGCAATTGCTGTACCAGGAGGTGATACAGCCTGACAGGCTGGTCTCAATGGTGCATCTGTAGAAGTTTGTGAGGGTCTTAAGGTCCAAGTCGTTGGGTCTTAGGGGCTGTTGCGTCTTCTTCACCACACTCTCTGTGTGGATGAACCATTTCAGGTTGGTTGTCAGTGATGTGCACGCCGAGGAACTTGATGCCTTCCACCCTCTCCACTGCTGCCCTGTCGGGGTGGATGGGGGTGTGCTCTCTCTACTGTCTCCCGAAGTCCACGATCAGCTCCTTCGTTTTGTTGACGTTGAGGGAGGGGTTATTTCCCTGGCACCACTCCCCTCACCTCCTCCCTGTAGGTTATCTCATCATTGTTGGTAAATCAAGCACACCACTGTTGTGGCATCTGCAAACTTGATTGAGTTACTTCTGACCAAAGTGATTCTCGTCAAAAGAAGTGCACTACTGTATGGAGAATAAATAGGGTGTCACTTAATTTGAGATTTAGTGGATAAATAGAAGGACTTTTAATGTGTTTTATTGATGCCTTTAGGACATACTTTGGTGTATGAATCTGAGAGCTTCAAGTAAGGGAGGGATATACTGTAGAGACAAACTTCAGACTTCTAGGAAGAGTGATATGCATTTATCATTACGCAATACATTTAGATGTGGAGAAGTGGAAACATTGGACACATTGTCTGCATATCTGAGCACATTTAATTAGATCAGTCTAAATGAATGTCATGCGACCTTTGCGGTGGACTGGTACATAGAGAGAAATAAGCTTGAGAGACGGAGAGAGAAGCTTGAGAGACGGAGAGAGAAGCTTGAGAGACAGAGAGAGAAGCTCGAGAGACGGAGAGAGAAGCTTGAGAGACGGAGAGAGAAGCTCGAGAGACGGAGAGAGAAGCTTGAGAGACGGAGAGAGAAGCTTGAGAGATGGAGAGAGAAGCTCGAGAGACGGAGAGAGAAGCTCGAGAGACGGAGAGAGAAGCTTGAGAGACAGAGAGAGAAGCTTGAGAGATGGAGAGAGAAGCTCGAGAGACGGAGAGAGAAGCTCGAGAGACGGAGAGAGAAGCTTGAGAGATGGAGAGAGAAGCTCGAGAGAAGGAGAGAGAAGCTCGAGAGACGGAGAGAGAAGCTTGAGAGACAGAGAGAGAAGCTCGAGAGAGAGAGAGAAAGAGAGAGAAGCGCTCCAGAGAGAAGCAATAGAGAAGCTAGAGTGAGGAGACACAAAATCGCTTTCAAATGCAGTTATAAATACATTATACCACTCTAAATACCTCTGCTCTGGGATAGGCTTGTTGAAGACAAATTAAACCGAATAATTGAATCTATTTAATCCAATAGGAATGTATAGACACTGGAAAACAGTATACTCGTCCAGTGAGCAGACCTGCGTTGAAATGTAGTTAGTTGAACCACTTTCCACATGTACATTCATTGTGCTTACTTTTATTTTTACCACACTCTCAGCATAATTGCTACAAATGTATATCATAGCCTAGACTAATTGAAAATGATATATTCATGTTTTACCATGACTGAAGATAGCCATGCACATTTATAAGCTAAGCCTTTTTTATTGACTTTTCTGTCATAAAAAGACTAAGCAGGACAGATTATGTACGAGAAATACAGACACATTTGTCCCATGAAGACGAATAATCGTAGGCCTTCTTGGAAATATGATTTCTGAATGGTTTGAATGGGTGACCCTAACGGTTCAACTGGGAATGCAATGCATGGATGACTAAGTAACGTTAGGTTGTTTCTGCGTGAAAAAAAAGTTTGTAGCCTTCATTTCATAGACGTAAAGTAAATAACAATATTGTATTGTACAAAAATGCTAAAATAACTCAATGTTTTATTTTACCAAACACGCATGCACTGGAGTGCGTCATTTACAAAAACTTGAACAAATTTTAATCATCGTCTGGAACTAAAATATCATCAGCGCCCGCTATTTTTTTTATATAATACTAGCATGTATAAGCAGGATGTTACTAAAGAATTCACCAGGAGGATCACGTCACCGTTATGCATGGCATTTCGCCTCCAAATGATGTAGCAAATTTAGCCGAAAATAAAATATATCCCATCTGAAAATATCATGCAAAACGGATACATACCCGCCTGTAAACTTAGAAATTTCTACAGTCCTCTCCAGTCTTGTACTAGAAAAGACCGAACCAAACCACGCGTGTGACCAACGATCTGCTTTGGCCAATGAATTTATACTACCGGTGTTGAATAAGAGAAGCGGCTATGGATAATTCTCAATACATACTCTTCGCGTCATCTCTCCTCGGTCTCCTTCTCAAAACCCATTGGAGGAGAAGGTCAGAGGGACGGAACCTCTGGCTTTCTCATCCAATGGGTTTTGAGAAGAAGGCGAGGAGAGAGGACGCGAGGATATATACTTGAGATCTTTCCTATGACAGTATGGGCGCCTCCCAAACCGAGCCATGCCGTTAAATTGTGCAAAGCGTGTGCATGAATTGGTTCAACCAGGACATTGGCAAATAAGCATGGGCAAATAAGCAATTCTTAATTATTGCCTCATTAAAAAAATATATATATATATCTTTCAATTGCTCTCATTCGTATCTAGAGCACAACCCCAATGATTGAGATCATCTCCAAACTGATATTTCAGGACTATGAATTACATTTAATTTAAGTGTATTTTAATAGAAAATTAGATGAATTGAAAGGACTGTATAAAAATGACTATATTTATACTGTTTGTCACACTGTGTATTCACATAGGTCTACTGTATTCTTCACATAGCTCATTGTAATATATCTCGGGCTATTGCTTTACATTGATTGCATTTTGTTACACTGTTTATTATTTATACATTGGATTCTCGACATAGCTCACTGTATCTACTGCTGTTCGATGTGACACCACAGGTCCCAAAGTAGCGCGGCAAAAAATATAATACAATTCTGAGGCCCGTTGTTGTACCTGATCTGGTAACCTAATCAGGTAAAACTCCGGACCTTAAATTGTATGACGTAATTCATCTGTTGTAAAAACGTTTCATATGGGCTATGATGGGACCAGAGTTTTCCTAATCATGTCAAATGTTTGTTTTTTTACTCCTGGCCTTGACGAGGATGGAAACCTTGTCAAACTACAGCAACCTTCTATTTGTTCATATGAATTATACATCAATTACGTTTTAAAGGACTAGGGGGGTTCCTAGACACAGACACAGAGAAAGCAACATGATTGGACAATAAAACGCACATGGCTGAGCTTGCTTTGTGCAGGTTTGCATCGTGTTTGTACTGTCCAATGGTAGGCCTAATTACAAATGTATTCAGTCTATAACAGCTATTGTGTTTATTCATTCCCGTAAATCATTTTGGATCGAAAAAGTATAGATAGCCTAGTCAGCCCAGGTTTTAATATAAACCACATGTAATCCCATTCACGTTCTCACAAACAAATGGGCTATACATATACAACGTTTAAAACCGCTTCGTTTACCATGGCCAGAGGGACAGGGCGCATAGTAGGCTAACAGATGCTGCTGTTAGTAGCCCAATCTAGAGTTGATCAGACCGAAAAATAGTATCGTTTCCATGCAATACGTCATGTCAGATCGCTAAATGTTTAGGTATTAAGAATTCTACATTTTTGTAAACGTTTTTTCTTGTGTCGACATTAATGTAACAGTTTTTTCTTGTGTCGGGGGAGTGATGTGTTATCAAGCTTGCTAAATACCAGAGGATACTCCCGCATCCTTTGAAATCAAGCTCACAGAACAGGGCTGGGCCTTTCGCTCCCTCCTCTCTACATTTTCCTAAAGCTCTTTGCCACCTTCTCCTCCCTCCTGAATCCTCCTCCCCTCCCCCTCCTCCTCCCTCTCTGCAGATGACTTCGTCAACCATTTTGAAAAGAAGGTCGACGACATCCGATCCTCGTTTGCTTCAAACGACACTGCTGGTTCTGCTCAGAACCTGCCCGCTCGACCCTATCCCCTCCTCTCTTCTCCAGACCATTTCCGGAGACCAGAGTTTCTGAAAAAAACCTACACTCGATAACCAGTATCCCTTCTTTCTTTTCTCTCCAAAACTCTTGAACGTGCCGTCCTTGGTCAGCTCTCCCGCTATCTCTCAGAATGACCTGCTTGATCCAAATCAGTCAGGTTTCAAGACTAGTCATTCAACTGAGACTGCTCTTCTCTGTATCACGGAGGCGCTTAAAGCTAACTCTCTCTCCTCTGCTCTCATCCTTCTAGACCTATGTCAGATCCTCCTGAGTTGGGCATCTCTGGCGCACGCTTGGATTTTACCTGACAGGTCGCTCCTATCGAATCTGTCTCCTCACCACGCGCTCTCACCACTGTAGGGCTCTGTTCTAGGCCCTCCCTATTCTCGCTATACACCAAGTTCTCTGTCATAACCTCAATGGTCTCTCCTATCATTGTAAACCAGGTAGCTTCGCATTCTGCATGTCTGGCAGACATATCAGTGTGGATGACGAGGATCACCACCTCAAGCTGAACTAAGACGGAGCTGCTCTTCCTCCCGGGGGAGTTCCATGATCTTAATGTCCTCCTCCCAGAGCGCTAAGAACCTTGGTGTGAAACAACACCCTGTCGTTCAAGACGGTTCGTTCCTGACAACATCCGCATTAACACAGGAAGCGGCGCAGGTCCTAATCCAGGCACTTGTCATCTCCCGTTGGATTACTGCAACGCTTTGTGCCATTAAACCCCTACAACTCATCCAGAACGCCGCAGCCCGTCTAGTGTTCAACCTTCCCAAGAATCAAGCTGTAAAGACCATGGTGCTTGCCTCGGAGCTGTGAGGGGAACGGCACCTCAGTACCTCCAGGCTCTGATCAGGCCCTACACCCAAATAAGGGCACTGCGTTCATCCACCTCTGGCCTGCTCGTCTCCCTACCACTGAGGAAAAGTTCCCGCTCAGCCCAGTAAAACTCGCTGCTCTGGCAATGCAAACTCCCTCACGATTCCGGAGACACCTGAAACCCCACCTCTTTAAGGAATACTTAGGATAGGATAAAGTAATCCTAAAATATTTAGATTATTGTAAAGTGGCTGTTCCACTGGATGTCATAAGGTAATGACCAATTTGTAAGTCGCTCTGGATAAGAGCAAATTTAAATGTAAATGTAAATGTTTTTCTTCACAACTCTGCCTAGTCGAGTCACCTCTTAATGTAGACTTGTGTTTTGAGGATACTATTTAATAAAGTGCCAGTTGAGGACTTGTGAGGTGTCTGTTTGTCAAACTAGACACTCTAATGTACTTGTCCTTTTGCTCAGTTGTGCACCGGGGCCTCCCACTCCTATTTCTATTCTGGTTAGAGACCATTTGCGCTGTTCTGTGAAGGGAGTAGTGCACAGCGTTGTACGAGATCTTCAGTTTCTTGGCAATTTCTCGCATGGAATAGCCTTCATTTCTCAGAACAAGAATAGACTGATGAGTTTCAGAAGAAAGGTCTTTGTTTCTGGCCATTTTGAGCCTGCAAACGAACCCACAAATGCTGATGCTCTGGATACTCAACTAGTCTAAAGAAGGACAGTTTTATTGCCTCTATAATCATAAGAACAGTTTTTAGCTGTGCTAACATAATTGCAAAAGGGTTTTCTAATGATCAATTAGCCTTTTAAAATGATAAACTTGGATTAGCTAACACAACGTGCCATTGGAATACGGGAGTGGATGGTTGCTGATAATGGGCCTCTGTACGGCCAATGTAGATATTCCATAACAAATCTGCCATTTCCAACTACAATAGTCATTTACCAATTTGTAAGTCGCTCTGGATAAGAGCGTCTGCTAAATGACTTAAATGTAAATGTTAAATGAAATTAGAGAGCGCGCCTTGAGCTATCGCGCGACCTGCGATTTTCGTGAATCAAGACACGCAAAGCGCTGCAGCAGCACTCCGATATGAAGGACATAAAAATGTTATGCGAGTTGACAAATCTTTTGAATACTAAGCGTCGATATATTTTATTAAACTAAATCAGTTGCTTCTACACTTGATTAAAAAGTGCTGTGACAAATACCGCCTCCCCCCTCGCCACAAGTTTTCCTGTCCCCCTGACTGCTGTAGGTCTCTACATATCATTCTAAGTAGTCTAAGTAGTCTACATATTTTTGGTGTATATAGGCAAAGATTGCATTTGGATTACTTATACAGTGTTATTTGGGTTGTCAACTGGATTCGTTCTGACGGTCGTGATTTCTTGTTTTTTATGATTATTTATGTAGACCTACTTGTGAGACATTTTTGCTGCATTGTTAGGCGCTATAATAACACAAGCATTTCCCTGCACCCTCTAACATTTGCTGCTGGGAAGCAATCACTTCAAAACATTTCAGTAATCACACACATACTCAATTATATCTTTCATAAAGACAAAACAACATATTTCTATTCTACACTTCCTAAACAAACACATCCAGAGTATCACATACCAATATACGTAAAATATGTCCGGAATGCAGTCCTTCACAGTCAACACCATAAACTAGTAATGGCAAAGGCCCAACTATGTTGACTCTGGGTAACACCTCATACTTTGCTTAGAGAAGAGGAAAGGTGACGGATGACAATTCATGCTAATACACATTGAGAAAACAAGCAGAGAGAGCTGGAGTCACCAGTTTGTCGGCATTATGAATCAAATCAAATGTATTTATATAGCCCTTTGTACATCAGCTGATATCTCAAAGTGCTGTACAGAAGCCCAGCCTAAAACGCCAAACAGCAAGCAATGCAGGTGTAGAAGCACGGTGGCTAGGAAAAACTCCATAGAAAGGCCAAAAACTAGGAAGAAACCTAGAGAGGAACCAGGCTATGAGGGGTGGCCAGTCCTCTTCTGGCTGTGCCAGGTGGAGATTACAGCAGAACATGGCCAAGATGTTTAAATGTTCATAAATGACCAGCATGGTCAAATAATAATAATCACAGTAGTTGTCAAGGGTGCAGCAAGTCAGCACCTCAGGAGTAAATGTCAGTTGGCTTTTCATAGCCGATCATTAAGAGTATCTCTACCACTCCTGCTGTCTCTAGAGAGTTGAAAACAGCAGGTCTGGGACAGGTAGCACGTCCAGTGAACAGGTCAGGATTCCATAGCCGCAGGCAGAACAGTTGAAACTGGAGCAGCAGCATGGCCAGGTGGACTGGGGACAGCAAGGAGTCATCATGCCAGGTAGTCCTGAGGCATGGTCCGAGGGCTCAGGTCCTCCGAGAGAGAGAGAGAGAGAGAGAGAGAGAGAGAGAAGAGAGAGATTAGAGAGAGCATACTTAAATTCACACAGGACACCGGATAAGACAGGAGAAGTACTCCAGATATAACAAACTGACCCTAGCCCCCGACACATAAACTACTGCAGCATAAATACTGGAGGCTGAGACAGGAGGGGTCAGGAGACACTGTGGCCCCTTTCCCGATGATATCCCCGGACAGGGCCAAACAGGAAGGATATAACCACCCACTTTGCCAAAGCACAGCCCCCACACCACTAGAGGGATATCTTCAATCACCAACTTACCATCCTGAAACAAGGCTGAGTATAGCCCACAAAGATCTCCGCCACGGCACAACCCAAGGGGGGGCACCAACCCAGACAGGAAGATCACATCAGTGACTCAACCCACTCAAGTGACGCACCCCTCCTCGGGACTCAGTCCCTGTAATAGGGTTAGAGGCAGAGAATCCCAGTGGAAAGAGGGGAACCGGCCAGGCAGAGACAGCAAGGGCGGTTGCTCCAGAGCCTTTCCGTTCACCTTCACACTCCTGGGCTAGACTACACTCAATCATATGACCAACTGAAGAGATGAGTCTTCAGTAAAGACTTAAAGGTTGAGACCGAGTCTGCGTCTCTCACATGGGTAGGCAGACCATTCCATAAAAATGGAGTTCTATAAGAGAAAGCTCTGCCTCCAGCTGTTTGCTTAGAAATTTTAGGGACAATTAGGAGGCCTGCGTCTTGTGACCGTAGCATACATGTAGGTATGTACGGCAGGACCAAATCAGAGAGATAGGTAGGAGCAGGCCCATGTAATGCTTTGTAGGTTAGCAGTAAAACCTTGAAATCAGCCCTTGCCTTGACAGGAAGCCAGTGTATGGAGGCTAGCACTGGAGTAATATGATCAAATATTTTGGTTCAAGTCAGGATTTTTCACTAACGGAAGTTTATTTAGTGCTTCATCCGGGTACCCGGAAAGTAGAGCATTGCAGGAGTCTAACCTAGAAGTAACAAAAGCATGGATTAATTTTTCTGCATCATTTTTGGACAGAAAGTTTCTGATTTTTGCAATGTTACGTAGATGGAAAAAAGCTGTCCTTGAAACAGTCTTGATATGTTCGTCAAAAGAGAGATCAGGGTACCAGAGTAACGTCGAGGTCCTTCACAGTTTTATTTGAGACGACTATTCAACCATTAAGATTAATTGTCAGATTCAACAGACAGCTCTCTCACGACATCACGTATCTCAGTAGCCAAGACAAGGAGGGACCCAGGGTGCGTATTTGTACCCGTGGTGCGTGTGTGTTTGTGACTTATTTCTGGTTTGCTTTTTATGTGGTTGTGTAAACATGGGCTTAACTGATAAGAGAAAAGGGAGGGTAATGTATAAGAAAGTAAATACTTCCCAGTTACAGTCGGAAATCATCAATCAAGTCATAA
Organism: Oncorhynchus gorbuscha; assembly: GCF_021184085.1. NCBI lineage: Eukaryota > Metazoa > Chordata > Actinopteri > Salmoniformes > Salmonidae > Oncorhynchus > Oncorhynchus gorbuscha. The sequence goes on along the minus strand of NC_060196.1, from coordinate 5,969,801 downwards.
TTAGTTTCATAACGCCAGATTATGAAAATTATGAAACAGTCCATAGCATTTCATAACATTTTGAAAAAAGACAAATAAAATAAAATAAATCTGTTTCCCCATCAAATTGTTGTTGATATTGAAATTCGGAACAAATTCATCAAGTAAAAATATATATATTTTACTAGAGACTATGATGATTGTATCAAAATCAAATCAAATCAAAGTTGATTGGATACAGGTGTAAACAGTAGTGAAACGCTTACTCGCTAACTCTCCTCGACAATTAAGTACAATATCAATATCAATCAAGAATCAAATGCCAAATAAAAAGTAAAAAATAACAAGTAGCAAATAAAGTTGAAGGTGAAAAAAGCAATTAAAAACTCTGAGATGTTTTATATACAGTTGGATTTATAAAATATGCTATGTCAAATTATGATGACTGTTATACAAGAGTAAAGTGAGACATGACTTGGGTTTCTCTGTATACATCAATGATGTTGCTCTTGCTGCTGGTGATTCTCTGATCCACCTCTACGCAGACGACACCATTCTGTATACTTCTGGCCCCTCTTTGGACACTGTGTTAACTAACCTGCAGATGAGCTTCAATGCCATACAACACTCCTTCCGTGGCAAAACTAAATTCATGCCTTTCAACCGATTGCTGCCCGCACCCGCCCGCCCGTCCAGCATTCACTACTCTGGACGGTTCTGACTTCGAATATGTGGACAACTACAAATACCTAGGTCTCTGGTTAGACTGTAAACACTCCTTCCAGACTCACATTAAGCATCTACAATCCAAAATTAGATATAGAATCGGCTTCTTATTTCGCAACAAAGCATCCTTCAATCACGCTGCCAAAAACACCCTCGTAAAACTTACTATCCTAGTGATCCTTGACTTCGGCGATGTAATTTACAACACTCACAACACTCTACTCAGCAAATTGGATGTAGTCTATCACAGTGCCATCCGTTTTGTCACCAAAGCCCCATATACTACCCACCACTGTGACCTGTATGCTCTCGTTGGCTGGCCCTCGCTTCATATTCGTCGCCAAACCCACTGGCTCCAGGTCATCTATAAGTCTGCTAGGTAAAGCCCTGCCTTATCTCAGCTCATCGGTCACCATAGCAGCACCCACCCTTACCACATGCTCCAGCAGGGGTATATTTCACTGGTCACCCCCAAAGCCAACTCCTACTTTGGCCACCTTTCCTTCCAGTTCTCTGCTACCAATGACTGGAATGAAATGCAAAAATCACTGAAGCTGGAGACATATCTCCCTCTAACTCTAAGCATCAGCTGTCAGTGCAGCTTACCGATCACTATACCTGTACATAGCCCATCTGTAAATAGCACACCCAACTATCTCATCCCCATGTTATTTTTTGTTGTTGTTGCTCCTTTGCACCCGTCTCTACTTGCACATTCATCTTCTGCACATCTATCACTCCAGTGTTTAATTGCTCAATTGTAATTATTTCACCACTATGACCTATTTATTGCATTACCTCCATAATCTTACTACATTTGCACACACTGTATAGACTTTTCTATTGTGTTATTGACTGTACATTTGCTTATCCCATGTGTAACTCTGTGTTGTTTGTGTCACACTGCTTTGCTTTATCTTGGCCAGGTCGCAGTTGTAAATGAGAACTTGTTCTCAACTAGCCTACCTGGTTAAATAAAGGTGAAATAAAGAAGAAAAAAGTAGCTTACATAAAGTTATAATGATAATAATAATAATGCAAGGTAACACAACAAACAGCAAGAGGGGTGATACAATCTATTTCATTGATAAAAGGATACAGCAAGTGTAGAAAACAGTTGTTTAGTGGAGATATTCTATATTTGGTCCAAAGTGCAAGGGATATGCAAGAGGCACTCCCTGACAAAACAAACCAGAATTTCCATGAGCATTCGTGAGACTGACTGATGCATGCGTGCATACATGAGGCGAGCCCGCACGCCAATGTACACCATAGCTAGAAGCGTTCCCACCCACATCAACTTTGATACACATCTGAAGACTGCATGAGGGCACAGGTGAATGTGAACTTCCATAACCTACAGATGTAGGATCTTAATGTGAACTATATTGGTCAGAGCAAAAAATTCTGTAGTTATTAGCTGGCCAAAAGTAGGCTACATGAAAAGTGCAATACTGTTAATATAACAGTGTGTTAGTGATTTACATAAATTCACTGAAAATACACACTAAGTTCATCTGCATTTCCTAAGGTGTAGGAAAATTCTCAGCAACAAAAGTGATCAAATTAAGATACACTTGTAGGATGAGATTACGTAATACAATTTCAGACAACTCCTACTGAGAAACTGATGGTTGAGGTTGTCCGATTCCTTTTTCCAGGTACAGCAGCTGCTCTTGACTATAGATTTCAACCTGCTCGTTTCTTCTACCGCCCATAGTTTCTCGTCAAGAGATTCCTACCTCCAATGGTTCCAATCAACACTCATGTCACTTGCTACAATAGTGCCATCTACTGGACAATAACGTTTGAAAATGTACACAAATGAAGACTTTTAAAAAATGTTTTAATTATTTATTTGGATAAATATTCAACTGTCGACCACATGGACATCAACGGCATGCGAGAATAGGAGTGACAGTCCATTAAGTCAGTGTTGACAGTACAACATGTACTAGAGCTAGACAGTCAGAAGAGTTGATAGGAATAGGCACACAGAGGTTCAGCTGAATATGGTTTCATACACTACAGCAGGGTTATTGTCATTGTTGAACATAGACTGTACAAACACCATGAAAACAGCTCCAAGTGATTTTAATTTAAGAAAGGTTTGCAATCATGTTTTAGTCAAACATATTCTTGCGGTCAATTTGCAGACTACGAATTATTTGTAATTATATTCCACCCCCCCACCAATACGCTCACGATAACAATCAGCCCCCAGCTGAATCTAGTTGATGATCCCTGCACTACAGTATACAACATGAACAATCTGAAGTAAAATACAGACATAATAAAAACCAACAAACATGTAGGAAGGCTGGTGAGATACTTAGTATGCAAGATTTTAGTTATGAGAACTCAGAGGAAACTAATACTCATTACAAACGGAGGATAAATAAATGTTCACATCGTCAGAGAACGGACAAACAAACAAACTGTCTACGAGGAAAACCTAAAATGGTGGATAGGTACATTCATGGATTGTAGATGATCACATTAACGGTAATATTTAACAGTATAGCTGTTACATGGACATAAGTATTCCTGACTTGGATAGACAGCAAAAAAATACAACTGTGGCTTTAATGCACATCAACACAGCGTTACATTATTTATAACAACCTGGAAGCACCATAAGTGAGATATCCATGCGAATTACAGTCAAGTTGTGGTTAGCTTGGATCCCTGTTTGTGCTCTATTTTTACATCAAGTTGTTCTACAAATTCTTTCATTTGTGTCACTGACGGCATTTTAATACAGACATTCACATTTCACATATTTGTTGGTAGGCTGTCTCCTTTGTTCATTGTTGCATATAAAGGTTCCCTATGAAAAAGCATATTTGATTACAAGTGCAATACAAGTGATATTTTAGCCAATTCATTTCAACAACTAGAGGACAAGGGACAAACTATAAAATAGTAAGTGAGCAATTTTAGATTTCTTTCTAAAAAATGTAATATATTTGAACTGTAACACTTAACAATAGTTCACTGACGGTTTTCCTGCAATCAAAACATATACATAAATATAACTATGTACAAAACTCACAAAATACAAATGACTTCTGTACCCAAGTTGAGAACATCTTAAATGACTATGGTTATCAGATATACACCATTTTACACTTTTTCCTGTTGTTCCAAGTCCCTATCACCAAAATAAACAAAGGCTCTCCCGGGGTAAGTTGTTTGACCTGTTTGTTGTCAATAAAGATAATATTTTGGAATGCTATGGGTTGAAGTCATTTTCGAGCCAAACGACCATGAACTGTGTTTACACTAAACTACTAAGTACCATTAGAACACAGCTCAATAGATATTCTCTATAGCTTTACCTCAAAGTGATGCTCCAAAGCCTTTGCATAATTTCACCCAGTAGTTTTGAAAGAAGTGATCACGAGCCAAAACGGGTCACTGAAGATTGTACACAATTGTGAACAAAGTCATTGTACAATATGTTACGAATTTCTAAGTGCTTAAGATCTAGGACTGCATCTTTAAGGCTTGTGCAACTGGGGCATCAATGCATTCTGTGGCTCCCGAGGGCCCAATATGATTGTAGAACAGGGAGAACTAACACATTACATTCCATACTGCATGTGCCCATCTATTACAAGACTTTGGGCTTTTGCCATCATTTGGCTGGCTCTCTTTCTGTGTATTACAGTATCTACACACAGCTTTTCCTTCTACCATGCTGAAATGATAGAAACGCAGAGATTCAAATAGTGGTCCTTTAACACGTCTTGACTGCAGTGCGTGTGAGCGTTTTCCTATTAGACGGATATGAATTTGTACATATTGGTCAATGATAACCCTGTACTATAAGCAGCGCCTTACTGTACCCAAAATCCCCATTCTGAGAAGTTTGTCCTGAACTCAATACTGACAAGTGCTTCACGCGAAGAGACGACAGACTAAAACTGTTGTTCAGAACTAAATAAAGCAGCACCACAGCACAGTGATATCCACTAACAAGTACAGTGGATGAACTAGACGCATTGAAAAAAATTAGTTCAACATCATCTGGAAATTAAAAAAGTGCGTTGTTGATTTCTCAGAATAACTTCCTACCAAAAACATTCTCCATGACATGCAAGTAAGAAGCACTTTCCCCCAAGTTCACAGACAAAGTTAATTAACGTCTGGTTTGCCTTACTTGGCACAATGCAAACTCACTTACACACAATGAAGAATAAGGTAAGTTCTTAGGCTTCAAGCTCCCACCAAGTCGATGGCTTTCTACTGCAACCTTGTTTGCGTCCAAAATGGCACCTAATTCCCTATGTAGGGCACTACGTTTGGCGGTCAAAAGTAGTGCACTACATAGGGAATAGGCAGCGATTTTAGAGGAAGTGAAAAGGACGTGTTCCTTGTTAAGTGCACATAATGAGTCAAAAGCCTTTCTGTAGAACAGGCTCAAAACTACGGGATTATTATCTGTAAAATGGCATGTCATTGTTCCTAAGGCATCGGTTCTTGGTTAGCTGTGCTTTTCCCCTGCATGTCTTGAACTGGCCGCGCTGTGTGGAGACTATTGCACATCGATAAGGTCCACAGGAATCTCCCTCCCCATTTCCCTTTAAGTCTGCTTTGATCAAAGTTATCCATAACCACAGAGCTCAGATCAGATTACGCTCCCCCAGCCCTAACCTTCACCAGTAGGGGTGGGAAACATAAACTGACACTAGATTAGTGTCTAGGGGTAACTTCGTACTAATGACTACCCGGGTCCACCTGTTTAGGCCCAGCGGCCGCTGGACACGAAGCTGCGGCTGAAGGAGTAGCTGGTCTCTGAGTTCTTCTGTTTCCCCCAGGCTCCGAAGGGAACCACGATAATGGTGCTGTTGTCCTCTGAGCCATACTGAAGCGCCTAGGAGACAAGAGACACCGCCACCAATAATGAACATTTGTCTCAATGTTTAACTGTCTCTTTAAATAACCAGGAGACATATTTATTTGACAATCCATTGAGATTATTATACAGTGCCATAGAGTTCCTTTGAACTCATTCATTTGCTAGACATTACATATCTCTGCTTCAACAATTTCAAAAATCACTGCTGCTCTTTGGGATAGATGTTACCCCTGCACCCTAAGTCAGTGTTTCCTAAACTCAGTCCTTGGGACCCCAAGCCATGCACGTTTTGGTTTCTGCCCTGGCACTACACAGCTGATTCAAATAACCAACTAATCATCAAGTTTTGATCATTTCAATTAGCTGTGGGCAAAAAACAAAAAGTGCACCCCTTGGGGTCCGGAGGACTGAGTTTTGGGAAAAGCTGCCCTAGGGGCTGTGGTGGCTCAAAGTGACCACCCTACCTGCTCTGAGATCCTCTGGGCGGCCTCTTTGGGGTCGTGGCACTGGTTGATGACATCACAGATCTCCTGGCTGTTCATGATGAAGTTAATGCCATCTGTGGTCAGCGCCAGGAACGAGTCGTGGACGTGATGCAGCTAGAAACATTAAGTTAATACCTTATTGTCAGACGTCTACAGACAGACCATGACACAAGCCGGAGACTAAGCCAGACAGTCTCCAGTGATAAAGAGGAAACACATTTGCCCTTCGGAGCTTAATATGTCACTGTTCTGAGCACCCGCAGGCTAAAGACGTGATCAACCCTGACAAGATGACCCAAACACCTCGGGGGCCAAGATGACCCAAACACCTCGGGGGCCAAGATGACCCAAACACCTCGGGGGCCAAGATGACCCAAACACCTCGGGGCCAAGATGACCCAAACAAACCCTCGGGGATGACCAAACACCTCGATGACCCAAACACCTCGGGGCCAAGATGACCCAAACACCTCGGGGGATGACCAAGATGACCCAAACACCTCGGGGCCAAGATGACCCAAACACCTCGGGGCCAAGATGACCCAAACACCTCGGGGCCAAGATGACCCAAACACCTCGGGGGCCAAGATGACCCAAACACCTCGGGGGCCAAGATGACCCAAACACCTCGGGGGCCAAGATGACCCAAACACCTCGGGGGCCAAGATGACCCAAACACCTCGGGGGCCAAGATGACCCAAACACCTCGGGGGCCAAGATGACCCAAACACCTCGGGGGCCAAGATGACCCAAACACCTCGGGGGCCAAGATGACCCAAACACCTCGGGGGCCAAGATGACCCAAACACCTCGGGGGCCAAGATGACCCAAACACCTCGGGGCCAAAATGACCCAAACACCTCGGGGGCCAGGATGACCCAAACACCTCGGGGGCAAAAATGACCCAAACCGAGTGACAGACATTGGCTAATTCCAACCTATTCCTCATACAGTGGACTACTTTTGTCCAGCCCTGTGTGGATCTGGTCAAAATGAATGGACTAAATTAGGTTCTGGTAGAGCTGGGCGATATGGACAAAAATCCATATGAATGCCCTGAATTTTCACAATAACAATAAATTGAATGATAAGTTTATAACAATGTGCACCAGTTACTTTTCTTTTACATTACCCTTAAAACTACTACTTTCAATGTTGTGACCATCACTGTCCCATTAGCAATAGCCCATATTAGCAGAGTTATTTTATTTCAAATGTCATATTCCTCTAGTAACAGCTACTTATCGTTATTATCAATATCAGTAACATGTCAGAAATGGTCGGTATCGATAATTGTCGGTTTTTCTTCCCAGCTCTAGGTCCAGGTCAAAAGTAGTGCACTTCAAAGGGAATAGACTGTAATTTGAGATGTATACACTCTGATACTGCACAGTAGATCATCTCTCTGAGGTGGTGACAGCAGACACTCACTGATATTCTCTTGGTCTCTGGCTCAGCGATCACCCCGGTGCTCTTGAGGTCAAAGTCCCCGATGGCGCGTGTCATGGCTAACCTGCCATTGACATGGGGCTGCCCCAGACTGTTCCAGGTCACCCAGCCACCGCTCTTCTTTATTCTGGAGGTAGAGACAGACAGACAAGTGGTTTTAAAGCACGGGAGAGGGCTCTTAAATGACTTATGTAGAATAGTTCAAACATATAGTAAAATCTTAATCCATAGTAGTTAACACATTTCTATTAGTGTCCAATGTGATGGATAAAACATGCCTCCTGTGACTCCCAACCTTACAGCTACCAACAAATGAATATCAGATCAAGTCTTTCTCGAGCCTGGGTATCTGCCGTACCTCTCCTTCTCGTCCTTCCTCTCTGGGGTGTGGTCCGAGGTGAGTTTGAGGGCCTTGGCCTTGCGGCAGAGCATGGCGCGGCTGTCCCCCACGCTGCCCACCACCAGCTCTATACCGTCCCTCAGCAGGGCCACCGTGGCCGTGGAGCCAGCACTCACCACTACAACACCAGGAAGTAGAGGGAAACAAGTCAGGGGGGTAAACACATCTGAAGACTACACACACTCTACACAACTGTAAGGCCAGACACACACAGCTAACAAGAAACACAGAGAGCTGATTATGGTCAACTTGTTTCTCAAAACACACAATGAATAATTCAGATACATGCTCAAAATGTATTCTCACACATTCACAGCATAGGTGGCACGTGACACACACTCACGAGTCATACTGCACAACATGAGAACAGAATGGAGGGAGAGGTTACTAGTCTAAAAAAAAGGATGGCTGAAGAGAGACAGAGTCAGACAGACATGCATGTCACACTGTTTTAGGGTTACAGAAACAGAATGAGAGCAACTACAATACAGTCAGTGGAACTTTGGATCTCTGACCAGTGGTGTCATACAAAAATGTCAGAGTTACAATGAGTGAACTAATATACAGTCCTATATACAGTGTACTGGCCCATGGCAGAATACAGGAAGCAGCAGTGACAGATAGCGCTTATCAGGACTATCATCACGGTGATCAAATCTATAGGTGAGAGCTCTAGCTAATGCCTCTTTCAATAATTAAGTGTATAACACCTCAAATTTCACGACTAAGTTTCTATGTGTCATGTTTTGTACTCATGGTGATTTGTGTTTTGTTCCCTCTTGGGTGTCCTTAGCAACCATTTGCATGGTAACATCCTACAGTTTCTGACTTTACAATGACCCTTATACAGCTGTTCAAATCAACTTGTGTGAGAGAAATAGAAAAGGAGAGAGGAGAGAGAAAGATGAGGAACCTTCCAGTAGTCCAGGATAGGACCCGCTGGACTCTCCATTATCTAGCCCCCCTTCTCCTTCCAAAAAGGTGCCTGGTGCCTCCAGCTCTTAGCTGGCTCCGCTGCTGTCGTAAATAACATGCACACACACACACACAGGGCATATTGGGACATTTCACGCCGTCTGTGGCCGACATTTTGGCCACACACTCAAACTAAACTGATTGACTGTCACCATCTTGGCAATTAAACTTGGCCTTTCTCAGAGAAAACGGTCAACATTCTATGATTGCTAACATCTGGGTCTCCAGGTGACCTTCACAAAAGAAAATGGCTGCCAAAGGAACTGAAGGTAAACTTGATCCAGTATCTTGGAAGGGTGCATGCACTACAAAAGGACAACCCTGATTCTTATCTGCAGGGCATCCAGTGGAGGGGTTTGTTTAGAATGCTTGTCTGCCACATACATGTCCTAACCTGTCCTTTCCAGTCTGAGAATGGTGACCCCGGGTATTAATGTTTAGCTTTCACAGCACTGGAGGCAGCGACTGAAAATACACGTTAGCTCCATTTAGGATCGGTTAAGTCATCATAGCTCTTGGCAGAGCAGTCACATTGATAAGTTAGGCTATTCGTTAATATTTCAACACAAGCTAATCTAAAGACTTTAGCTTCAAAACGAGGTTAAGTTTAACATAAAAACTCAGTGCGGTCTACATACATTGTCAGTACAGAGACAGTCTATCTACATTCCCTGACGTGTAACATCACAGACAGAACCTACCATGAGGGAAGAAGTGGAGGTGTCTTGCCAAGGCTTTGTCCAGTTCAAGGAATGCTTTAGTAAGAACAACTTCCAGATTGTCCTCCTCTGCTACAAGATCCCTGTAATAACACCAAAACAATCAATCAATCAGATTCATTTCCTGCCATCTCAATGGTCTCAGCCTGACCTCAAGAGATTTTGCAAGTATAAAAAGGATAAAAACTCAATTGAAGTGCATTTTTTTCTCCAGTCCATTCAATACACATTAGGCCATAAACTGATCCTGCAGGCCAATGCCCTGACTAAACACAGATAATACAACCCAGCCACTTACTTAATGTACTTCTCCATGTACTTGTCACAGAAGTCTGCTGCCTCAGGCCCTCCGTGGCCGTCGAACACGGCAAAGTAGAGGATATTGTCTGTCATCTGGGAGACCTGGAAGCGGTCCTCATTCTCCCGCCGGTGGCCGATGAGCGAGGCGCAGCCCACCTTGGACAGGCTGACCTTGGGGATGGGCTTGCCGTACTTGATGGAGGGCGACAGGTTGATGGGCTCATCTATGCGGTTGTCCCAGATGCCGAACGAGTCCCAGGTGGTGGGCTTGCCGCTGCTGTCCGGGTCGAAGCGCGTGTTGCTGGCCCGCAGCAGGCCCAGGTGGAGAGGCCGTTGGAGGGGGAGGTCATCCTGCAGGGGTAGGACACTCACTAGGGCTGTCTGGAGGAAACCCCTCTGTCGCATGGCCTGAGTCCCCCCCGACCGGGCCAGGTGGATGAGAGCGGAGGCTGACATGGTCACCAACCCAGCAACAGCAGCAGACGACTCCTCACAGGGAGAGAGATCCTCTGGCCAACAACACAGGTTACCCTAGAGCAGAGTCTTCTGGATAGCAAATAGGCTAACAATTGGGGAAGAATGATAGATAGCTATTAGATTGAATGTCAAGTCAACAAGAGCTCCTAGATAGGAGCTGTAAATTGAATAGAAGAGTTGGACTAGGCCTTGGAAACGTCAGCCAGCTTTCCTAGGCCTTCTGCCAGCTACAGAGCGGCTGAGTTACAATAGATGTCACAGGAATGGATGGTGGCTGGATTGATATTTCTGTGTTTGTTGATGCAGGATACTCGCTCTCTCTCTGTCTTTCTGTGTCTCTTGACTCCATACAACAGAAAATGCACGTGAAATAGCCTACTTAATTAAATCAAATGTTCTTCTCTACTCCATATGTAGGCCTAGCCACATCTTAAGATAGGTTATGTGGAACTTTATAGTGCAGTTTTAAGGCCTCGTCATCATTGGTCTAACATGATAGCCCTTCCCTGGAGACTGTGCTATCTAACCTCCAAACGAGCTTCAATGCCATACAACACTCCTTCCGTGGCCTCCAACTGCTCTTAAACGCTAGTAAAACCAAATGCATGCTTTTTAACCGTTCGCTGCCTGCACCCGCATGCCCGACTAGCATCACCACCCTGGATGGTTCCGACCTAGAATATGTGGACATCTAAGTACCTAGGTGTCTGGCTAGACTGTAAACTCTCCTTCCAGACTCATATCAAACATCTCCAATCTAAAATCAAATCTAGAGTTGGCTTTCTATTTCGCAACAAAGCCTCCTTCACTCATGCTGCCAAACATACCCTCGTAAAACTGACTATCCTACCGATCCTCAACTTCGGCTATGTCATCTACAAAATAGCTTCCAATACTCTACTCAGCAAACTGGATGCAGTTTATCACAGTGCCATCCGTTTTGTTACTAAAGCACCTTATACCACCCACCATTGCGACCTGTATGCTCTCGTCGGCTGGCCCTCGCTACATATTCGTCGCCAGACCCACTGGCTCCAGGTCATCTACAAGTCCATGCTAGGTAAAGCTCCGCCTTATCTCAGTTCACTGGTCACGATGGCAACACCCACCCATAGCACGCGCTCCAGCAGGTGTATCTCACTGATCATCCCTTAAGCCAACACCTCATTTGGCCGCCTTTCATTCCAGTTCTCTGCTGCCTGTGACTGGAACGAATTGCAAAAATTGTTGAAGTTGGAGACTTTTATCTCCCTCACCAACTTTAAACATCTGCTATCTGAGCAGCTAACCGATCGCTGCAGCTGTACATAGTCCATCGGTAAATAGCCCAACCAATTTACCTACCTCATCCCCATACTGTTTTTATTTATTTACTTTTCTGCACACCCGTATCTCTACCTGCACATGACCATCTGATCATTTATCACTCCAGTGTTAATCTGCTAAATTGTAATTATTCACTCCTACGGCCTATTTATTGCCTACCTCCTCGTGCCTTTTGCACACAATGTATATAGACTTTTTTCCCCCTACTGTGTTATTGACTTGTTTATTGTTTACGCCATGTGTAACTCTGTGTTGTCTGTTCACACTGCTATGCTTTATCTTGGCCAGGTCGCATTGTAAATGGGAACTTGTTCTCAACTAGCCTACCTGGTTAAATAAAGGTGAAATAAATAAAATTAAAGTAAAAACATGACAAGCTGTAAGTGTCAGGATGCTTCACTTGTTGTGTTGCCTACATTTATTCTTTGTCACACCTGTCCTGAAGCATTCTGAACATTTTGTCAGAATCAGTTGATAAAATAATGCAGTTATCACTTATCGTTAATAACTGGTGCAGCGAAAGAGCATGAACATGAGTCAACAGCACTTGTTATTTTACTACAGCTGAATAAATATCTAATTATTCCAAATATTTCAGAAGGCTCATTAACAGACAGGCATGCACAAAAGTATAAATAGATTGAAAAAATTATAATAATTATTGACAATGTTAACGTTAGTCCATTACTGAAGTGTATTTTTCTAATGTAAACACAAACTTGACAAACCCGCATGACGCAACACCATATCCCATAATCAACAAGCTAGCTTGCTAACTAGCAACCAAACAAGCTACTGCTTGGCTAGTTAGATAGCTGTAGTGCTGTGCATAATGTTAACTAATTGTTTCGCCAACGAACCTTGTTAATTTAATCACACTAACGTTAAATAGTAAGGATAAACGACAAAGTGTTCCTAATTTGACACTATTTTTAGCTCATTTGCTAGGTAGAGCTATGCTAACAGTAGCTAGCAAAATAATCAATGATTTGTGCAGCCTATCTCCCGCACTTGGACAACAATCACATTTCTTCGGTATCTCTCTGCAGAAAACCTATTTTTACCTTTAACTCTTTACAACGTCTTCGTATATGTTGCAAAAGCTGCACAGCGTACAGTTAAATTAATCAAAAGTGTCCGTGTGTTGAGTGCGGAACGCTATCAAACGAGAAGCGGAACTGCGCCTGTCACCCGCGCAGCACGAATCAGCGTGCTGGAAACATTTACGCCTCCCTCCCACCCAGTTGTCACTAGTTACCACAGCCACAAAATAATTGGCTAAAATGAATGAAAACAGAAAATAGCTTTTTGGTCTTAATTTAAGGTTATGATTAGGTATGAGGTCAGCAGTGAGGTTAAGGTTAGGGTAAGGTTTAAAGTCAGATCTTAAGAAGATGAATTGTAGAAATAGTTGGGGTTTAGACATAATTCTGACTTTATGGATGTGGTAACTAGTAGCTCTCTCTCTCTCTCTCTCTCTCTCTCTCTCTCTCTCTCTCTCTCTCTCTCTCACACACACACACACACACACACACACACACACACACACACACACACACACACACACACACACACACACACACACACACACACACACACACACACACACACACACACACACACACACACACACACACACACACACACGTAGAGCCCAATATAGCCAACCTATGTGGACCACACTTTAATCATCAGTCAATCATCACATCATCATGTTCTGCTGGGGAGACGGTTCGAGTGGACAGTTTGGTCTAAACTTTGAGAATGTGTCTGTTCCTATAGCAGGGAATATATTATCTGATAAAGTCACAAAAGTTGCTTGTGGGGAACAACACACTTTATTTCTCACCGTAGATGGCAGGATCCTATCATGTGGGCGCAACTCAAAGGGACAACTTGGTAGACAGAGGAACAGAGATTCAAAACTACCAGGTAATACATAATTTAATGATATCTGAATATTTGGGTGTAAGGATCGCTATGTAGGCTATTTCGAATTAAAGCGCTGCTAAAAGGATGCTTGCTTCTGAATTATTTTATTCTTTATCATTATGCTAACATTTCTGTTCACTATATTTTTCATAATTACAGATGATATTAAAATGTGTAGTAGCCAATATTTAGCCTAGTGAACTTTACCACAACTTTCAGAAATTGGAACACTATCCCTCAATAAAACTACAACATCGGCTCAGTTTCAGTTTCGTTTCTCCATCCAAATCAGAAGAACGAAGGTGAACTGTTGCTATGTTCACAGACATCATAAACAAATGATTAAAGTCAATCAAAACAATTGCACACCTCGGTGAACTCATTTATCATCAGGGTGTTAAACTGCCCTAGTGGCACCAGGGAATCCAAATCTAAGGAATTCTGTAGGTGATTTTAAAAATGTGAAACGTTAAAACAAATACAAGCGGATTTACAGTTGAAGTTGGAAGTTTACATAGACCTTAGCCAAATACATTTAAACTCAGTTTTTCACAATTCCTGACATTTCATCCTAGTAAAAATTCCCTGTTTTAGGTCAGTTAGGATCACTCTCTTCATGTCTATATATATTCTCCATATAGGTAAATATATTGCCACTGGTGGACACTCTTTGCAGTTCAGCAGCTGTCATCAAGTCACCAGAGATCATTATGCTACTACCCACAATCCCTCTTCTCCACGATGACCAGAATGTCATGAACATGGTCATGGCTTTAGCAATAGTTATCGCTGAGGATCTGAATGAAACGGCCATGAACATTTTAAGTAAATAACATCTGACCTTTTTAGTTTATCAGCAAATTTAGCATCAGTATCATTTTGAAGAATTGTATTATAATAGAAGCATAGCTGACACTGTGACACATGACCATATATTATAAGATAATATTTTTTTTTGCACAGGCAATATAATTAACATATTTTGGACTTGTATTCATGTATCATGTTATAGAAGACTGGTGGTCGTCACTGGAGCCTTCCATCATGACTAAGCACATTCTGATGTGGAAGAATGCCCTGTCATTCATGCTGAGGAACGGTCTTCTGGCTACCCACAACCCCGGAGTCAAATTCCTGCTGGAAGCTCTCAAGTACCTCCACAGAGTCAGTGTTTGTGTCAATCATTTTTATTATCCTCCTGACCATTTTCTGCCGTCTCTGTCAGTATTGTTGATCATGCCCTAACATACTTCATATTGTGAACTGTTCACTTCCTCATGTGCAAGGGACATGTGCAAATTTATTTTGATGCTGACATCATGTTATTTCAAAAGCAAACAAGAGGGCCAGAAGAACCCAGGAAGTTCCTGCCAGTACCTTTTATGTGGAAGAGATCATTGATAGGGTAATTCCTATGGATGATGTGAAGCTTTGGCGCTTTTGGTCAACAAGGGAGGTAATAAAATAACCAAATCATCTGTAAATTACTCAAATGTTAGAATGATAAAGTGGTGGAATCTGGTTTCACTTGTCCAGTTCTTTCAGTGCAGATTGATGGAATGAGACAGAGATTGAACCCATGTAGACTATTGAGATGCACTTTCATTTTTCTTTTGTGTCACTTCTAGGACACAGAGGTGACACCAGTCATCTTTTGCCGTTACCCATTTGTGTTGAGTCTGATCTGCAAGATGGACATTTTCAACAGTAATGCACTTTTTACTAAGGTATACTGTGTTATTCCACTGGCTGTTTTAAATCCTTTTATTGAATCTTTGTTTTCAAGTATACCACAGCCTACCCAGTGGTTTCCAAAGACCAGTCTGTATATCACTCTAAATAGACCCTGGAGCTGACCCTGTATATAGCTTACTTACTTTCTCGTGTTCTTATTTATATTTCTTGTGTTTATGTTCTACTTAACAGTAAAAAAAAATATATGTGTATATAAAGTACTACTGATATGGAATATTGCATTGTTGGGAAAATGCAAGCAGGAAAGTTATTTCACTGTACTTGTGCAAGTGACATACATTTTTTTACGACTGTATATTTATATATTGCAGGTGGTTCACCATCTCACCCACCGGCTGACAGTGATGTATCCTTCTGGAACGTTCCGAGACAACCCAGAATCTCCCCTTGCTCCAGTCTTCCAGTTGACCTTGAGGCGCCCGTCACTCATCGAAGACACCTTCAGACAACTGGGTGCTGCAAATCATGACTACTTCCAGAGAGAACTTGTGGTAAAATTATGACAACCTGAATTAAGAAAAGCTTTTCGTAAGACTACAAGACAATGTCAGAACTCAACCTAAACGTTCCTCTGATGCTTTATCACTCAGGTGCAGTTTATGGAGGACATGAAGCTGTCGCTCGTCAACATAAGGGACTTTTTCCTCCATGCGTTTGAAGAGCTATTGGCACCAGTCTGAGATGTTCATGTACAACGACACCAAGACACTGGTCTGGTTCCCTGCCAAGGTAAGAACTAGAATTAGGGAATTACGATGTCATTACTGTATAATAAATCACTGCACTCTCAAGCAAATTAAAATGGTTGAGTAAAACAATCTAAATACATTTAGTCAGTTAATAGCAACACAAAGAGATTCAACCACTACAACAGTGCCACTATCTACACTGTATCAATCAATATAGAATTATTTACAAGTGTAATCACCCCCTGCTCTCCTCCTGATGTACCAAGGTTTTATTATTACTTAGGCTATGTCTTGTACACAATCGCAGCAAAAATATTGAATTGCAGTATACAGACAAAATAAATATACAAAAAAGGAGATAGAAGTTAGTTGAAAAAGTCATCACAGCTTGGGATGGTGCCTGTTCTTGTTTATTCTTAATCTCTGCCTTGGCTCATGTGCCACCTACCCTTACTACCAGCCCAGAGTGGAGGAGAAGAGCTACTTCCTGTTTGGTGTCTTGTGTGGCATGGCCCTGTACAACCACAACATTGTACACCTGCCCTTCCCTCTGGCCCTGTTCAAGAAGGTGTCCCTTAGAAATGGATTAAAATGTTTCAACATTAATTTATTTTCATTGTAATTGAAGAAGTTTGCGGTACCTCTTGGAGGACTACACTGATGATGATGTTGAAGAAAACCTGGGCATGACCTTCACCGTATGTATAATATTGAAACTGATTGAGCAATGAAATATCAATAGATACAGTATGTGAATAGTGGTAAAACTGTTTATTTTCATCAGGTGATCTGGGATGACCAGAAGGTGGAGCTGGATCCCAAAGAAACAGGAAAACCAGTCACAAGTTTTAACAAGTAAGGCTACAGCAACTTTTACTCCTACAGATGTAAGATCTTAATTTGATCACTCTGTTGCAGGAGAACCTTCCTGCAATGCAGGACATTTTAAAAGTGTAGAATATATTTGAGGTTTAAAAAGGCTTCAGACTTGATTTTCCCTTACAAAAAATGTATCAACCCCTACAATAATGTCCATTAATTATAATCCAAATAATAATTCACATTTCATGTTGCTGCAGGATTATTTTCCTGCTGTAGCAAATTGGCTCACATTACGTTCTATTGTCTGTAATGCATAATACAAGGTTGCAATTTTAGAAGTTAGAAGTTACAACAAGCATGCTTTCTGCTTGTTCTGTTTTTGAAAATATGAAAATACCATTAAATACCATTTTTACAGGAAGCAGTTTGTTGATGCCTATGTAAACCTTGCCTTCAACCAATCAGCGGAGAAGGTGTTTGAAGAGTTCAGGAGAGGCTTCTTCAAGGTGTGTGACAGGGACGTGGTGGAGTTGTTCCAGCCTGAGGAGCTCAGGGGAGTCATGGTGGGGAAAGAGGACTACGACTGGGACACGCTCAAACAGGTATACAACCATCATTCATTACTCAGTGTGGGGCTGGGTGCTGACTTGAGAAATTAGGCCATAAATCAATCAATGTTGATGCATTTATATCAATGGGGGATTTGCTTTGATGTCAAGTTATGGGTACGTTTCTCAAGTTAGGACTGGGACTAGGAGATAATGTGCTATACATGGTGCTTTGTGACATACTGTGTGACTTTGAGTGGTGAATCGTTTAAATGGCGTGCAAGTTTAATATTGTTTAATTATTGCTGCCATTTGTTTGGTTTGTATATCCAGAACACTGTGTATGATGGAGAGTATCATGCCAGACATCCCAACATCATCACATTCTGGGAGGCTTTTGAGGAACTGACAGATGACCAAAATAAATCTTTCCTCCGTAAGTATGGCACTAAATTGCTCTCGGTTGAGTAAAACTGGAGGAACCATACAGTCTTTCATAATGCTGGTTCAGGGTTTTGTCTGCATATTTGAACTTCCTGTTCCACAAGAGCTTTTACAAAAAAAATGTGTCTGAACACATTTGACATTTTAGTGATTTAGCAGACGCTCTTATCCAGAGCGACTTACAGGAGCAATTAGGGTTAAGTGCCTTACTCAAAAGCACAACAACATATTTTTCATCTAGTCGGTTCAGGGATTCAAACCAGCTACCTTTCGATTACTGGCACAACACTCTTAATGGCTAGGCTACCTGCAACACAAAGAAATTCACTGTTTCTTCCCATTCAGTCTTCCTTTCACGATCTATCCCCTCCTTCTCAGTGTTCCTGACGGGCTGTGATCGCGCTCCTATCCTGGGCATGGACAAGATACAGATGACTGTGGCAGTCCTGCAGAACTGTACTGAACTACATTTCCCAGAATCCCATACCTGCTACTTCCTACTCTTTCTGCCCATCTACCCCTCCAAGGAGATGCTGCTGGCCAGGCTCAAAGAGGCGGTGGCCCACAACAGAGGCTTCTGGAAGGAGTAATGGACACTATATATAGGCTACTGCTGTGTTAATTATTTCATTCAATGTGTTTCTTACATGTCAATATATCTCTTCAGTTTAGCATAGGATTTTGGTTGTGTTGATATAGCCTTCATCTACACTTTAAAAAAACAACTTTTAAACCTTGGCGTTTTCAAGTGAACGTTTTAAATTTGCAAATGTTTAGGCTATGTATAGGCTTACCGTGTTATTGGAAAAATCTATCCTTGACTTAAAGTCCACTAATTTTGAATGTGAGTTATGAAAAAACATTGATTTATTTTGGCATTTTATCTAATTCTGCATGGGTGGGAACATCCTTTTTTCTGGACTGCATTATATTTTGACATTCGTGTATCTTGTGTTTTTTTAACATAATAATTATTTATGTATCTAAATAATACACATATTAGTTTCACCTTAAATTATTTTCTTTCATAATTGAGAATTCTCTCAAATGCTGAGCAGTGGTGTGGTTTCTCCAACAACCTGCATAACCTTCCCAGCTAGCACATAACGTTCTGAGAACTATATGTTTCTTATTCGTTTTGCATACAACCTTCCCTTAACATTTCCTACAGGATTCCTTATGGTTCTATTTAAAGTAAATTGTTCAGAGATCGTTAAGAAACAATGTTCTTCTATGGGAATTTCCATACTTCAGCATAATGTTTTCTGCAGCTTTCCTCGTGGTTCTATTTAAATCAGGGATGGGCAACTTTGATGGGGTGGGGGCCACAAAAAAACAGAACTCATTATGAGGGGTGGCAATTCTGCACATTTTGCCATTGAGCATAAAGAAAATATTTCCGTTTTAATGCAAGTTTATTGCAATCCTACACAGTTTGACATGGGGCGGAGAGAAGATACATTTTTTGATCAATGGGCCCCATCCCAGTCGGTAATTCAACCATACAGTTGAAGTCGGATGTTTACATACACCTTAGCAAAATACATTTAAACTCAGTTTTCCACAATTCCTGACATTTAATCCTAGTAAAAATTCCCTGTCGTAGGTCAGTTAGGATCACTACTTTATTTTAAGAATGTGAAATGTCAGAATAATAGTAGAGAGAATTATTTATTTCAGCTTTTATTTCTTTCATCACATTCCCAGTGGGTCAGAGGTTTACATACACTCAATTAGTATTTGGCAGAATTGCCTTTAAATTGTTTAACTTGGGTCAAACGTTTCGGGTAGCCTTCCACAAGCTTCCCACAATAAGTTGGGTGAATTTTGGCCCATTCCTCCTGACAGAGCTGGTGTAACTGAGTCAGGCCTCCTTGCTCTCACATGCTTTTTCAGTTCTGCCCACACATTTTCTATAGGATTGAGGTCAGGGCTTTGTGATTGTCATGTATTGTCATGTTATGTCTTGTTCCTGTTCTTTCTCTTCACTTCGTTTCCCCCTGCTGGTCGTATTAGGTTACCTTCTCTTCCTTTCCTTCCCCCAGCTGTTCCTCATCTCCTCTAACTACCTCGTTTACTCTCTCCCACCTGTTCCATTTTTTCCCTCTGATTAGGTCTCTATTTCTCTCTCTGTTTCTGCTTCTGTCTTTGTCAGATTCTCGTTTGCTTCACCCTTGTCCCGTCCTGTCGTAATCTGCCTCTTCATCAGATGCTACGTGTGATCAGGTACCTCTGTCCTTTACAACCCGCGCCTACCCGGAGAGACCAGCAGTCTGTTGCCGCTAACCCTGCTATTCTCCTCTGCTGCTAGAAGGGGACTCTCCTGTAAAGATCAGAGGACATTATGATTTATTTGTCGCCCTCTCTGCGTGTTGTCTATTTTGTCAATCGATACATCTGAAGAGGATATATGTCTTCCCTGTGTTTGGACATTAAAAGACTCTGTTTCTGTTAAACTGCTTTTGGGTCCTCACTCACTTGCATAACAGTGATGGCCACTCCAATACCTTGACTTTATTGTCCTTCAGCCATTTTGCCACAACTTTGGAAGTATGCTTGGGGTCATTGTCCATTTTGAAGACCCATTTGAGACCAAGCTTTAACTTCCTGACTGATGTCTTGAGATGTTACTTCAATATCCACATAATGTTCTTGCCTCATGATGCCATCTATTTTGTGAAGTGCACCAGTCCCTCCTGCAGCAAAGCACCCCCACAACATGATGCTGCCACCCCCGTGCTTCACGGTTAGAATGTTGTTCTTCGGCTTGCAAGCCTCCCCCTTTTTCCTCCAAACATAATGATGGTCATTATGGCCAAACAGTTATATTTTTGATTCATCAGACCAGAGGATATTTTCCAAAAAGTACGATCTTTGTCCCCATGTGCAGTTGCAGTCTGGCTTTTTTTAATGGCGGTTTTGGAGCAGTGGCTTCTTCCTTGCTGAGTGGCCTTTCAGATTATGTCAATATAGGACTCGTTTTACTGTGGATATAGATACTTTTGTACCTGTTTCCTCCAGCATCTTCACAAGGTCCTTTGCTGTTGTTCTGGGATTGATTTGCACTTTTCACACCAAAGTACGTTCATCTCTAGGAGATGTTGCTGACATGGGCTAAGTGCATGACTGCTGATGCGAAGCCAAATTTTAAAGTTGCACTTTGTGTATTCTATTATTCTAACTCCCAACAGTAAGTTGAGACTGAGTGAGCTCATGTATTTTTTATTTTTTATATATACACTACCGTTCAAAAGTTTGGGGTCACTCAGAAATGTCCCATTTTTTTGTCCATTAAAATAACATCAAATTGATCAGAAATACAGTGTAGACATTGTTAATGTTGTAAATTACTATTGTAGCTGGAAACGGCAGATTTTTTATGGAATATCTACATAGGCGTACAGAGGCCCATTATCAGCAACCATCACTCCTGTGTTCAAATGGCACTTTGTGTTAGCTAATCCAAGTTTATAATTTTAAAAGGCTAATTGATTATTAGAAAACCCTTTTGCAATTATGTTAGCACAGCTGAAAACTGTTGTCCTAATTAAAGAGGCAATAAAAGTGGCCTTCTTTAGACTAGTTGAGTATCTGGAGCATCAGCATTTGTGATTTAAATTACAGGCTCAAAATGGGTAAGCAAAAATGTACGTTCCCTCAACTGCCAAGGAACCAAATGTGCTAGCTGGTGTGTTTGTTAGTTTAAAATACTTTATTTACCTGGCCCCTGTCCCTCTGCATATGTGTCAGCCTGATATTTTTGTTTACTCAGGCTATGCCCGTTGTGGCATAAGTTTCTGTTTGGAGGAAAATGTCAACTGAAGTTTCGTTTTCGTATCATACTGTGTTGCTTTTACAGTTGTGTCCAATGGCATAAAGTACTTAAGTAAAAATACTTTGAAGTACTACTTAAGTATTTTTTGGGGGGGGTTATCTGTACTTTACTATTTATATTTTGACTTTTACTTTTACTTCACTACATTCCTAAAGAAAATAATGTACTTTTTACTCCATACATTTACCCTATCACCCAAAATATAAAATATTCACCACTCTACATTTTGAATGCTTAGCAGGAAAGGAAAATGGTCAAATTCTGTATACAACTGTATACACAAATATTTTCATGTTAATGTGTGTTTGGTTATCTATGTCATTAATAGTTTATCTTTTAAAGGAAAGTAGTACATTTGATATGTTTGAAGCAGACAGTATGAGTAGATCTAATTATTTAATGTCAAATCATTATTTAGTCAAAGATTTTAAAAATAAAAGAAATCAGTGAAATCTATTTTCTACAGACAGACCTGCTCCTATTGATTGCCTGAATCTAAAGAAGACCATTGCTGTATCATGTGGAGTGGAGCATACTGCTGTTCTGACATTTTTTACACAACAATATTTTAAAACCATTTTTTAGGTTTTAAATTGTATCGAAATGCAGTAAATGAGCTTCAACTTCCGACCTCACTGTGACCCTTAACTACCATAGCAGGCTGTAAGACAAAAAAACACACACTTTAGCTTTGGGGAAGAGGGTTTCAGGTGGGCGGAATTGGGTAGGCTATGGGGGGTGATAAGTGCCAGAATTAAGCCGCGTGAAGCTACTGATACTTCTCACAAAGTCACCTAACGTCTTCCTAGTGCCATAAAATACCAGCATGAATTAACATGGACTGTCAACGGAGACCACTTTTTTTCTAAGGTGTCAAACTGCCAGTACGTTCACGTCACGTGACACGTTCACGTCATGTGACACGTACACGTCATGTATACGTAGTGTTCACGTCGTGCAACGTGGTGCTGACACGTCACGCGTCAGTTTGCTTGTAAGTTTATTATGAACGATCTTACCACGAATGCCTTAAAAATGTCTACATGTGTTAAGCGTCAGTTTAAGTGACTAGTTTATTATTAAAGATCTCAACATGAACGCCTTACAAACGTCTACATCTACATGATTTTGTAAAAAACATTTTTCATTGCCAGAGTAATCTAATCAATTTAATTTGTCGATTTAGCTAAAATAGGCATATCACCTCTTCCGACTTCAGTGCATTCAAGACAACTGGGAACTCTGAAAAAAACGAGCTCAGACTGGGAAAAATAGTTTTGAACGGTCATCCAACTCGGAATTCCAATTCAGGCATCTTTCTCTGACCTGAAAATCACTGGTGTCATGATTTGACCTCGCTTTTTCACCAGAGTTCCCAGTTTAACGGTTTAACAGACACAATCACTGACACCATGCAATCCTTAGGCTATACATTTCTGTGGAGATGTCTTATGGCTAAAAGCAGGGCTTGAATTGAGGGGGTATGTGAGGATATAGGCCTAACCCTTGTTAGGGTTAGGCCTATTAGAGACATGTAAAAAAGCGTATGCTACCCCTTGTTTAATTAGCCTTAGAAAAACAACCGTCCAGATTATGTAAAGTGATCTAGGGTATAACTCAACGATTATTTCCACATAGGCTAGTAGACTATCGAAGGTCTCGAACATCATTTCTTGGTAGACCTAGATGCTTATGAAAACATTCACTTTTAAATGAGAGCAAGTGTCACTATTACAGGACAATATGGTTGTTTTATTAAATGCTCCGCAATGTAGGATATTAGTGGTAGGCTATACTTACAGAAAAATACCAACATCTTAAAATCGGTGTGGGTCTATCCATACACCTAACAGATAAACACAACAATAGATTGACTAGGATCGTTTGACTTTCCCTCGCGTTATATTTGTTCCCAATTAGGCTAAATGTAGTCCTATTAATTTGCTTGGAATGTTTTCCTATTAATTTGCATAGAGGAACCATTGAGATTAATGATATTTACTATCATCTGCTTTTTTATGAATAAACCGGCATCGGGGTAAAACAAAAAATATATAATTTCGATTTCCTCCCCACACATGAATGTTACTTACCTTAGATCACAGTCAGCTAATTTCTACTTCACTCATATGCAATGCAAATACATTTGATTATTACATTTAAACATTTTAGTAATTTAGCAGATTGCCTTATCCAGAGTGACTTACCGGAGCAATTAGTGTTTGCAATGCTAATGTGAGATACACAGATGAACTAAAAACACTATGTGCCCAGTATGATAGAGCAAGAACATTTCTTAGCAGATAATGACAACATGACAATAACAGTAGCTGTAGATGATGTAATGAAAAGTTGGAGGGTGGTTGGTAATTGACGACATCAGGTGGATCCATGTTTGGGTGTTGGGCAGAACCCCTAGGTCCTGGAGAACAGGTAATGGAGGACATCAGGTGGATCCATGTCTGGGTGTTGGGCAGAACCCCTAGGTCCTGGAGAACAGGTAATGGAGGACATCAGGTGGATCCATGTCTGGGTGTTGGGCAGAACCCCTAGGTCCTGGAGAACAGGTAATGGAGGACATCAGGTGGATCCATGTCTGGGTGTTGGGCAGAACCCCTAGGTCCTGGAGAACAGGGAACAGGGTAGGAGACAGAGACATAAACAAGCAAACACACAGGTTACAGGCTGATCAGGTATGCAAAAATACAGTTAATTAATAGTTTAATTTAAATGTTTGTTTAGACATCCAATATTGTTAACTGCAGACAGAAAGAAAGGATACCCGTCTGTAATTTGTTATGTCAGTGGGGTTGATGAGGGAGGTAAGGGATGGTCCATGGAAAATATGAGAGAGGTGAGTTGTCAGAGAAACTCTGGGGTGGTGTCATAACCACTGGAGTCATACACCTTAACAGTACCTACCTGGCAGTGGAGGTTACTTACTGTGTCCCAGTGGTTAGCTTTAAGATTGACTATTTGGAAAAATTATCCGGCCCAGTGTTGGTACTGCAGACAGCATGGTGACGCAGCCCACTATGAGGAGGCAAATGCAAATAGTTATCATCTGAGATTTTTATATTCAGCTTAACGGATGGTGAACCCAGCTAGGAGAGAAAGAGCAGCAAGGTTTTCCAGGTCTCGCCTTCCTTTCGTCCTTCTTCCAAACCAAGTCATTCGCCCAGATGTAGAAGCTCTTGGTCCCATCCTTGATTATCCTCCGGTAGCTCTCCTTCTGTTACTCCTGTGCCTTGTCAATGTTTAATGTCACCTTGATTGATAATATAAATAAATGAAATGTATATTTCATATTATTCCAAATACACTTCCATATCTCTTGGAGGGACAGAAAATAAATGAACAGCGGACAATACATTTTTCCCTGGTCAAAAACCTCCACATCCTTCTCAGTCCGTGCCTGGAGGTGGTCCTCGAAGGCCTTCTGATCTGGTTCGACAACTTCCACCAGATCAGGCGGAGTTTCAGTGATCTGAAAGTATGTTATACAAAAATAGCAATAGACAAATAACACTAAGTCAATCACAAATTTGAAATACTACAGTATATCCAATAATTGTATATACAATTGCATTGTTTACCACAGTCAACAGCTGCAGCTCCAGTCCATACAGCTGCAGCTCCAGTCCATACAACTGCAGCTCCAGTCCATACAGCAGCAGCTCCAGTCCATACAGCTGCAGCTCCAGTCCATACAGCTGCAGCTCCAGTCCATACAGCTGCAGCTCCAGTCCATACAGCAGCAGCTCCAGTCCATACAGCAGCAGCTCCAGTCCATACAGCAGCAGCTCCAGTCCATACAGCAGCAGCTCCAGTCCATACAGATGCAGCTCCAGTCCATACAGATGCAGCTCCAGTCCATACAGCTGCAGCTCCAGTCCATATAGCAGGCGATAGGGTGAGTGCTCTGGAGGCCTGGACGCTGCTGTTGTGTGCAAAGAGAATGACCTTCAGGTTGTCCTTCCACCATTCCCGGAAGCCGTCAAGGGACTTGCCCATGGCAGTCTTGAGGGTGTGGTTGGTTCGTTCATCCAAACCTGGAGGAGGGGGTAGGAAAGGGATATCTATTGACAATGGAAGATATTAAAATGTTGGATTATGTCAAATCAAATCAAATTGTATTTGTGTATTTGTCACAGGCTCCAAATCCAACAGGTAGACCTTTCTGTAAAATGCTTACTTACAAAGCCCTTAACCAACAATGCAGTTCAAGAAACAGTTAAGAAAAGATTTACTAAATAAACTAAAGTAAAAATAGTAAAATAAAAAGTAACACAATAAAAATAACAATATCGAGGCTATATACAGGAGGTACCGGTACCGAGTGGTGGTACAGGTTAGTGACCCCATGGAAGGTCACTGATGCCAGGAGAAGTGTGAAGACGGATGAAAAAGTAAATCAACAAAATTAATGTTACTGTGTGAATGAAATTGTCATGTTTGTATTTTTCAAGAATTCACAGAGCTACGAATTTGTATATATTTTCTTTGTACTGTAAGTGCTGTGGATTTATTGTTACAGGGAGTGTTATTTTGTTGGTCGGGCAGCGGATAGTTCAAAAAGGGAGCAACACAAGGATGCGCCCCTCTCATTTACATTGAGTTGATTAGATTTGAATCTGGCTGTGTTTTCCTGTCTTGTTTTTTAACTAGCAAAGAAATGCTGATTCAGGTTGGGCGTGAGTTTCTGCTTGAATTTGGTTAAAAGGACAGTGTTCACACTTTGAGAACTTGCTACCGTGTATCAGACCCACATTGTGTTTTCTCATAGAGACTATTCTGAACTGAAGACACGTGTTACCATGTTGTTTAAGCCTATTGGTGATAGTCAAATGCTCTGTGTTATTCTGTAATGTATAATGTTTCATGTACACTAATTGTTTGAGTGTCAATTATTTCATCCTATTAGTTAAATAGAGTAAATGCAATCCTCGTTTTACAGAGTAATTATTTGATTGACTAAATGTTTATAATTTAGAAGGTTTATTGGTAGTTGTTATTGACACATACAGTACCTGCTTGCCTCAATGAATTAATGCTAGAACAGTGGTCGCCAGGATTAGCTATTTGTATCTAGTCTCTTAATAATTGCATAACAGTGCAAGTTAGACATGTTCATTATCGTCGTACTGTCATTGATGCAATGATTCACTATCTTGTTAGATCCTTCAGAGAAGCACAGGGCCTGTTGCATTCATTTTGACAGAAAACCACAAACCACCACTGCAATATTGGCCTACACTGCTATCTACAACCTAAAAGGATCATGATAACATGCAACATAGCACCACCTTTGAATGTTTTCGTCAACCTCTGCTCAGACTAAATAGCAGTGTTCCAAGAACCTCCACCAGAGGTGACTGTAGTAGTATCCTCAAACGGACAAAAAGGAGACACAAGAGGGCACCCCATGCACATTTTAGATCCCAAAGTGTCTTTATTTTCATACTGTATGATCTCTCTCATCACTATCTCCTTTGCCATAGTCTCATATATTTTCTTGGAACTCCATCCACACACACACACAACTGTACCGTCTTGCTTAAATTTCTCACATTTTAGGTGTCCAGCTGAGGCTTTGGATGGATCATGTTGCAATGAGATGGGAACAGAGGTATGTGTGTAAAGTCATTTTCAGTGTGGTGGCAAATTAGTTGAGCAGAAGAAGAGGATGTGGTTGCTTGTGGAGGGAGAGCAGTGTGGGTGGTGGGTAGAACAGCTGCAATGACGCTGATTGGTTTCTCTGGCTCATCACTTGTTGACTAAAAGAAAGATAGACTTAGAAATGAGTTTGACATTGTCATAGTTCAACAGCTGAAAAGCCTTCATTAACATACTCCCAGAGATAGCAAGACATTCAATATTCACTGAATGAAGTAGCCTACCCATCCCCATTTACAATTTCATTCATCAATGAAATAAGTTATACTATAACACATTCAATTACATTATTTTTGTAGACTATAGGCTACTCCTGTATCTACCTTGTACAAAACCAGAATCATTGAATGAAGTAGCATACCCATCCACATTTACAATGTAATTTATCAATTAGATAAATAATACTAACACATCAAATTACATTATTATTGTACACTAGCCTACTCGACACAGTAAATAATATTGCCTATGTGCTTTCAACTCGTTATCAACAAAAATACATTATTTTCAAATAAACCAAATTTGCCTTATTCACACAGTAGGCCTAAATATTTGCCAACAATATCACAACTTAAATATAGCCTTACTTACAATCGGATCAAAGACATCTTGGTAATTATTTTCATAATCTCTAAGGAAACTATCTAGGGTAGACACTCTGGAAAATCACTTCTGGCGCTTGTAAAAAAACAAGCAAATGAATGTCTGTGTCGCCACCAAGCTCTCAAATACCGTGCCCGTCTCTCACTTTATGAACAGTCACTGCTATCTGGATTCCTTGGGATGTCCCTACCCTGAACCCTAAACTATAACCCTTAACTACCACTAAACTGAACCATTTTACTTTTATACTTGATTGAGGGAGGGACATCCCAAGGAATCCGAATAGCACGGACCCTCTGGGAAAGCCTATTAATGTGTAACTCTGTGTTGTTGTATGTATCAAACTGCTTTGCATTATTTTGGCCAGGTCACAGTTGCAAATGAGAACTTGTTCTCAACTAGCCTACCTGGTTAAATAAAGGGGAAATAAAAATAAATAAATAAAAAACACAGTCTGTGATTGGCTAACAACATTTAGATCTGTATACAGCGAGATAAGATAACAGGTGTTGAGGCAAAGACAGATTACCTATAGATTGGACGTAATTTTTTCTAGGCCATTATTGTTAACAAGGTAGTTATATCGGAATGTCGGCTTGCACGGGGAAAACTGTACATTTCTAACAGTTATGGTTGAGATTGAATCAATATAAATATAAACTATGCACCCTATGACTTTCAGCAGGCGTCATGCAGAGGTTGGTATCTGGTCATGTCAGTCAGACGTTCAATAGCAGTCAACAGCCAAACAGTGGTACGGGTGCCTAGGCTTAATTCTGGCACACATCACCCCCCATATCTGTCAATGCAGCTTTTGAGTCAACATGTTGAAATATACCTTACTTAAATCTGGCTTACTGTGAGGTCAATAACTCTGAACAACATCATCATGGGCTAACAAAATGTGCAATAGCAAGCTAACAAAGTTTTACACCGGGTCCCCTTCTAATCTTTGCACCACAGATAGAACAATGAGACAGATATTTCACTGGATTTTTAAATGTGAAGAATCCGCTTGGCGTTTTTACTCTATCAAATATGGTAGTGAGAGGAAGCCCACTTGCGAGCATTGGGAGAAGAAGGAACGAGATGGATTTTGGCCTACATTATGCACATTATTTCATCGATGAAACATTTGATCTCAATACAGTTTTCTGTTTCCAAAATTAGAGTATGTTATGAACCGAGTGGACTAAGGTTTGTAGACTTTAACCTTTCCAAAGATTTTTAAAATCGCGTTGTTTAGGAGTGCAAAGGCGAATTGAGTTATTGCACACGCGCACTTTAGAGTAGTTGTTTCCTAATGGATATATGCAGATGATGCTAGAACGCGCTAATAGGATCTCGCTAGCTCGTGCTTAGCCCCCTCATTGCTTGTTCTGGGTCATTTGTTACCATTGGAAACGGCAGGCTGTGGTCTATCTTGGTTTAGTTAGACAAATCTTTGTTTGCGCTCTCTCCCTCGGAGAAGGAACAGTCGCCAGCGCGCCGAAATATACTTTTTAGACTTTGGCTAACCACTTTGACTCCGCCTCCTAAAAGTGCCACCGTACACATAACTGCTGGTTTTAGGCAACACTAAAAAGGCAGGGCTGGGCAGGGCTCATGTTTGGAGTATTCATTGCAGCAGGTCAAAAGACTCTGGGCTGACATAAAATCAAAGCCCGGGTTTGGTGACGTCATTGGTTTCGACATAATTCTGACTTTATGAATGTGGTTACCAGTGACGACCCTCGGAGGCTCGAACCCCTCGTTCTGTTCTGCTGATTGTCCAAAGAATGATATAAACGAAATTAATGAAAGCCAATTATACTTTATCGATCAGATAGCTGAGCGTTCCTCAGAAAAGGTAATTGGGGCCAATCAACGCAAACTGTTTACATTTTCATTATGGGGGTCCTATCAATTATGCAGTGCATACAACCTGGAAAATCAGTGATCATTGATAACTACTGCAAATTGGATTTAATGCCTTCTGATATTTTACTAAAAGTAGCTCACACACAGGCACATGCGCGCGCACACGTACACAGGTAGTGCCCTGTACAGTCTTCCAAGGTGGACCACACTTTAGTCATTCATCAGTCAGTCATCATGTTCTGCTGGGGAGACGGTTCGAGTGGACAGTTTGGTCTAAACTTTGAGAATGTGTCTGTTCCGATAGCAGGGAATATATTATCTGATAAAGTCACAGAAATTGTTTGTGGGGAACAACACACTTTATTTCTCACCGTAGATGGCAGGATCCTATCATGTGGGCGCAACTCAAAGGGACAACTTGGCAGACAGAGGAACAGAGATTCAAAACTACCAGGTAATATATAATTTAATGATATCTGAATATTTGGGTGCAAGGTTCGCTATGTAGGCTATTTACAGAATAGGTGCAATGATCGCTACGTAGGTTGTTTCAGATTAAAGTGCGGCTAAAATTATGCTTGCGTTATAATCATTTTATTCTTTATCATTATGCTAACATTTCTGTTCACTATATTTTTCATAATTACAGATGATATTAAAATGTGTAGTAGCCGATATTTAGCCTAGTGAACTTTACCACAACTTTCAGAAATTGGAACACTATCCTTCAATAAAACTACAACATCGGCTCAGTTTCAGTTTCGTTTCTCCGTCCAAATCAGAAGAACGAAGGTGAACTGTTGCTATGTAATTTACGTCATCCTCAAGATTATGAACCTTCATTTAGTCAATGGTGCCCTGAGGACATAACATCTAAAACTACAAGAAACGATAACAAGTACATTACATTAGACCATTTATCAACACAGTCATCATGAACAAATTATTAAAGTCGACCAAAACACCTCGGTGAACTCATTTATCATCAGGGTGTTAAACTGCCCTAGTGGCACCAGTGAATCCAAATGTAATGGTATTTAACCCTTTCCAAGACATAGGACTTCCAAATAAAACTGTGTGTTCTACCCGTTTCAGCCCCAGTGGAGGGTCTGGGGGCAGTGGTCTCTGTGGCTTGTGGTCAGGACCACTCTGTAGCTGTGTGCACATCAGGACAGGTCTACTCCTGGGGGGCAGGGGGTGAGGGACAGCTGGGCATCGCACCTACTACTGTCTCCAAAGTCCCCAGGCCAAGGCAAGGAAACCTCCACTTCAACTTGAAATAGATCTTGATAGTGAAATATCATCTATGATTTACATTGTCAAGTAATGAGAGCCCTCTTGGATTCCACTGATCACTAACAAAGACAATATGTACTAGATGTCTCCTTTTTTTCACAGACCAGTTCAAATACCTTTGCCCTTGCCGATAACAGTGATACAGGTTGCTTGTGGAAATTCCCATTCTTTGGCCCTGACTAAAGGTATAACGTACTGTACCTACTGATGTCTCTCACACAGACTACATTCCATCTAAACTATGACAACCACATGCATCAGTTAGACTACACTTAGAAAAAAAGGTGCTGTCTTAAACCTAAAAGGGTTATTTAGCAGTTCCCATACGAGAACCCGTTGGAGAACCCTTTTTGGTTCCAGGTAGAACCATTTTGAGTTCCATGTCAGAACTTTGTCTCAAAGTTCTACATGGAACCCAAAAGTGGTCTACCTGGAGCCAAAAAGGCTTTTCCTATGAGGACAGCTGAACTATTTTTTCTAAGAGTGAACATCAAAAGGACAGTGAGATGATATTTATTAGGAAAGAATGTAACTCTGGAATTGTTGTGATGTAATTGTAATGAAATATGTCATTTCCTTGTCTTCTACAGGAGGACAGGTGTTCTCATGGGGTCTGAACAGCCATGGACAGCTGGGCCTGGGCAAGGGAGTCCCTCTGCAGCCCATACCTGCCCTTGTGCGCTCCCTCATAGGGGTCCCAGTGACCCAGGTAGCAGCCGGAGGAACCCACACTCTGGCCCTCACCCTCCCAGGCCTGGTCTACTGCTGTGGGGCGAACAGGGCTGGGCAGCTGGGACTCAACCGTGTGGATGAGAAAGGTACTACGACACTCTCTCTCTTTGTACGCTACTTGTATAAAAAGCTAATCAGTCTTATCCACCAGCATTTTCTCATTTGAACTTGGATTCATTTGTTATAACCACTAAGTCATTTTTCAAATGTATTATATAGAGTGGGAACATTGCATGATGCTTGTATGATGCTTGTTCCCCCTGCCAGGCCGGTTCAACATCTGTTCTGTGCCTGCTCTCAGAGTCTTGGGGGTTTCCTTCATCAGCTGTGGAGAGGCACATTCTGCTGTTCTCACCAAGGTATCATACTATTACTGTGGAGAGGCACATTCTGCTGTTCTCACCAAGGTATCACACTATTACTGTGGAGAGGAACACTGCTGTTCTCACCAAGGTATCATACTATTACTGTGGAGAGGCACATTCTGCTGTTCTCACCAAGGTATCATACTATTACTGTGGAGAGGCACATTCTGCTGTTCTCACCAAGGTATCATACTATTACTGTGGAGAGGGACATTCTGCTGTTCTCATCAAGGTATCATACTATTACTGTGGAGAGGCACATTCTGCTGTTCTCACCAAGGTATCATACTATTACTGTGGAGAGGAACACTGCTGTTCTCACCAAGGTATCATACTATTACTGTGGAGAGGCACATTCTGCTGTTCTCACCAAGGTATCATACTATTACTGTGGAGAGGAACACTGCTGTTCTCACCAAGGTATCATACTATTACTGTGGAGAGGGACACTGCTGTTCTCACCAAGGTGTCATACTATTACTGTGGAGAGGGACACTGCTGTTCTCACCAAGGTATCATACTATTACTGTGGAGAGGGACACTGCTGTTCTCACCAAGGTGTCATACTATTACTGTGGAGAGGGACACTGCTGTTCTCACCAAGGTGTCATATCATTACTGTATTTTCGATGAAGGCCCCAAGGGAGATGTTGGT
Organism: Oncorhynchus gorbuscha; assembly: GCF_021184085.1. Classification (NCBI taxonomy): domain Eukaryota; kingdom Metazoa; phylum Chordata; class Actinopteri; order Salmoniformes; family Salmonidae; genus Oncorhynchus; species Oncorhynchus gorbuscha. Next base: position 5,936,889 of record NC_060196.1, on the reverse strand, counting down.
GTGAAAGGAGACAAATCCGATAGCTGTTCATTAGTTCATGAAAAGTATTTAATGTCCTAAACAGTGGGCCCACTGGGAGATAGTTCTGCACACAAAGTCGACATCCTCTCGAAGATACAATTCATCACATATAAATAAAGCCAGTTATATGAAATGACCTTGAACAGAGGTGAAAAACAAATGATCAAGTGTCTGGATACACAATGAACCATACAAGTTGTTATCTGAGTGCATGAATACAGTCTCATCCTAAATGAGAAGTTACAGTTTATTACAGAATAGAAAGTCACAGGTTATACAGAATATGTCCTGATTATGGATGTTATTACAGATCAAGCCTCAGGGCTACCAGAGTAAAGGTCGACCCTTCAATACTATTATACTGTCTCTTTAAGAAGTGATTAGGGTCCTGACCGGACTAGACCAGGAACAACTCTGGGCCTTGGTATGTCAACAACTGGTTCTGGTTCTTTGTGGTCTTTAGGCTGGACAGGTGTTCACCTTTGGAGAGGGAAGCCGAGGCCAGCTTGGGCACAACGCATCAGCTAACGAACTCCTACCCAAACTGGTAGAGGGTATGGATGGACTGGCCTCACAGATAGCATGTGGCAGGTAATGACCAACAGCATAATGCTACTTATACACATATATACACATATAATAAACAGATAGGAAACCAATCTTGAACATTCTCAGTCTGACCGTGTTTTTGTCTTACTGTAACTCTGCCAGCCATCACACCCTGGTGCTGGGGTCCTCAGGTCAACTCTGGGCCTTTGGCAGTGGGGTCAAAGGTCAGCTAGGGACTGGCATTACGGAGGGCTGCTTGCGACCCACCTCAGTGCTGCTGAAAAGGGCTTCTGGTGGGGCAGCAACAGTCATACACAACGGTACCAGATACAATGTGTATTCTATTCTATTCTCTTCTATTCTATTTTGTATTTGATTCTATTCAATGCTATTATGCAGTTACATACTGACTATGTAGTGTTTGTGTGACTGAGTAAGAACACATTACGAGATTTTATGTATAATAATAATAATAATATATGCCATTTAGCAGACGCTTTTATCCAAAGCGACTTACAGTCATGTGTGCATACATTCTACGTATGGGTGGTCCCTACAACCTCTTCTGTACATTTTGTTTTTTTTACCAGACATGAAGATATCAGTGGGATGGAATTCAAACTTCATTTACACCACTGAGGTCATGTTTCTGACCTTTTGTACCTCAATAATAGGGAGACTGAAACGTTCTCAGTGTCTCAAGCAGCTAATTCATGTTTGAGATATTTGAATTTCTAATATTGTTTTATCTTCCTTTGTAGAGTTCTGAAAGAGAACAGCCAATCGGGAGGTTAGATAAAGCCAAGCTGCAAAAATGGCTGTCGATGGAGCAAGGAAATGCAGAGGCGCAAAGGTTAATTTATTATTTATATTAAAACATACAATCTACCGTAGACAAAGGTTCTTTGTTATTTTTTTCTTTTTTTCTAGCTAACTAAAAATGACATAAACAAACATTTATTTTACAGTATATTTCTTATAGTATAATTGTACTGAAACATCAAGTATGTCCACATTTGTTTCAACAGAGAAATATCCTTGATGTTCTCAACAAGTTCAAGTCTTGTGGCCAGTTTCACCAAAGCCAGGTAAGTCATTTTAAAATGGAAGGTTTGTATAGTTTGAATTGAAAACGGTAAGTGTACAGTTAGGACTGTGTTGTGTTCTTGCTAATGCTATGCCCTCTGTTTCTTATGACCAGTGAGATTCCACAAGCAGCCGGAGCTTTGACAGTGGACCTAGAGGCTGCTAGCCAGGTTTTCGACCAGCTACTGAACATACCTTGGATTAGGAAATCAGTTAAGATCAACTTACTCTTTAAACCCATATGTTAAATGAATACAGTGCCTTGCGAAAGTATTCAGCCCCCTTGAACTTTGCGACCTTTTGCCACATTTCAAGCTTCAAACATAAAGATATAAAACTGTATTTTTTTGTGAAGAATCAACAACAAGTGGGACACAATCATGAAGTGGAACGACATTTATTGGATATTTCAAACTTTTTTAACAAATCAAAAACTGAAAAATTGGGCGTGCAAAATGATTCAGCCCTCTTAAGTTAATACTTTGTAGCACCAACTTTTGCTGCAATTACAGCTGTAAGTCGCTTGGGGTATGTCTCTATCAGTTTTGCACATCGAGAGACTGAACATTTTTCCCATTCCTCCTTGCAAAACAGCTCGAGCTCAGTGAGGTTGGATGGAGAGCATTTGTGAACAGCAGTTTTCAGTTCTTTCCACAGATTCTCGATTGGATTCAGGTCTGGACTTTGACTTGGCCATTCTAACACCTGAATATGTTTATTTTTGAACCATTCCATTGTAGATTTTGCTTTATGTTTTGGATCATTGTCTTGTTGGAAGACAAATCTCCGTCCCAGTCTCAGGTCTTTTGCAGACTCCATCAGGGTTTCTTCCAGAATGGTCCTGTATTTGGCTCCATCCATCTTCCCATCAATTTTAACCATCTTCCCTGTCCCTGCTGAAGAAAAGCAGGCCCAAACCATGATGCTGCCACCACCATGTTTGACAGTGGGGATGGTGTGTTCAGGGTGATGAGATGTGTTGCTTTTACGCCAAACATAACGTTTTGCATTGTTGCCAAAAAGTTCAATTTTGGTTTCATCTGACCAGAGCACCTTCTTCCACATGTTTGGTGTGTCTCCCAGGTGGCTTGTGGCAAACTTTAAACAACACTTTTTATGGATATCTTTAAGAAATGGCTTTCTTCTTGCCACTCTTCCATAAAGGCCAGATTTGTGCAATATACGAATGATTTTTGTCCTATGGACAGAGTCTCCCACCTCAGCTGTAGATCTCTGCAGTTCATCCAGAGTGATCATGGGCCTCTTGGCTGCATCTCTGATCAGTCTTCTCCTTGTATGAGCTGAAAGTTTAGAGGGACGGCCAGGTCTTGGTAGATTTGCAGAGGTCTGATACTCCTTCCATTTCAATATTATCGCTTGCACAGTGCTCCTTGGGATGTTTAAAGCTTGGGAAATCTTTTTGTATCCAAATCCGGCTTTAAACTTCATCACAACAGTATCTCGGACCTGCCTGGTGTGTTCCTTGTTCTTCATGATGCTCTCTGCGCTTTTAACGGACCTCTGAGACTATCACAGTGCAGGTGCGTTTATACGGAGACTTGATTACACACAGGTGGATTGTATTTATCATCATTAGTCATTTAGGTCAACATTGGATCATTCAGAGATCCTCACTGAACTTCTGGAGAGAGTTTGCTGCACTGAAAGTAAAGGGGCTGAATAATTTTGCACGCCCAATTTTTCAGTTTTTGATTTGTTAAAAAGTTTGAATTATCCAATAAATGTCGTTCCACTTCATGATTGTGTCCCACTTGAGGTTGATTCTTCAAAAAAAAGTTTTATATCTTTCTGTTTGAAGCCTGAAATGTGGCAAAAGGTCGCAGAGTTCAAGGGGGCCGAATACTTTCGCAAGGCACTGTATATATTTAGAACAGAACTAAATGTTACACTCATAATTTCTCTGTTATTTTTCCAAATAGGTAAACATTGTGCCACTGGTGGAAAATCTTTGCATTTCAGCAGCTGTCATCAAGTCCCCAGAGATCTTTCTGATACTACCCACAATCTCTCTTCTCCACGAGGACCACAACGTCATCAACATGGTCATGACATTAGCAGTATTTATCAACAACCATCTGAATGAAACGGCTATGAAAACTTTAAGTAAATAACCCCTGACCTTTTCCAATCATCGGCTAATAATCACATTTGGCATCAGTTAAAAATGACTAGAATATTATTGTAATTGAGCCATGGCTGACACTACATAACCAGTGTATACACTGAGAGATAATCTTTTTTTGGCAATATCATGAAATGCAAACATTATTGTAATTTACAATAAGGTCATATAATGCACTTCATTTTCTACTGTATTCTAGAAGACTGGTGGTCGTCACTGGAGCCTTCCATCATGACTAAGCACATTCTGATGTGGAAGAATGCCCTGTCATTCCTGCTGAGGAATGGTCTTCTGGTTACCCACAACCCTGGAGTCAAACTCTTGCTACAACTCCTCAAGCAGCTCCACAAAGTTAGTGTCCATGCACCTTGCTTGTCAATCATTTTTATGCATTTGATCATTTTCTATATTTCTGTCAATAGTTGATCATCCTCCAAGATAACTCATTAACCGTTCAGTCTTTATCGTAAATAATTCAGAATTATTGCAGACAAGACATTTGTGATGGAATGTAGAAATGTATCATTATGTTATGTCAAAGGCAAACAAAAGGGCTGGAAGAATCCAGAAAGTTCCAGCCAGTACCTTTTATGTTGAAGAGATCATTGGTAACGTCATTCCTATGGAGGACGTGAAGCTTTGGCGTTTTTGGTCAAAAAGGGAGGTAATAAAATAACATAATAACTATCTCTAAATTAGAACAATTATGAATTGGCCCTCTAAGTTTGTTCTTAAAAGATGAGGGGGAAAAGTCATATGGTGGCTCCCCACTGGGCATCAGCGTACACTTCAGAGCAAATGAAAGAAATGAGACCCATAATAAATTGTTGAGATATTACTTGTGTTTTTGTGTGTGTCATTTCTAGGATATGGAAGGGATGCCTGTCATCTTTTGCCGTTTCCCATTTGTGTTGAATTTGATATGCAAGATGGCTGTTTTCAACATTCATGCACATTTTTCAAAGGTAAACTATTATTCCACTTAAAATTAATATGGCTTCATTATAAGATTAGATTGACCCATATTTATGTATACCTTACATAGTGTTTCCCCAAGCTGGTATATAGTTCTATATACTTAAAAGTATGTTTATATATTGCAAGAGGTTCACAAACTCGCCCACCGGCTGACGGTGATGTGTCCTTCTGGAACGTTCCGAGACAACCCAGAATCTCCCCCTGCTCCAGTCTTCCAGTTGACCTTAAGGCGCCCGTCACTCATCGAAGACACCTTCAGACAACTGGGTGCTGCAGATCATGACTACTTCCAGAGAGAACTTGTGGTAAAATTATCTTTTGTCAGTTCAAAAGGGACAATAAAGTAACATTCAAATAATTATCCCTGAGACCGAATGTTACAACTCAACTAATCTTGGCCAAATCAATCCAAATCTCAGCTACTCGATTTAACATTTTAATGTTAGACTGTCACTACCCACTGGACACACACTGGTTGAATCAACGTTGGTTCCAGTGAAACAAACGTGGAATAGACATTGAATTGATGTCTGTGCCCAGTGGTAGAGTCTAGAACTCAACCTAAATGTGGCCTATCTTACTGTATCCCTCAGGTGCGGTTTGTGGAGGACATGATGCTGTCGCTCGTCAACAAAAGGGACTTCTTCCTCCATGTGTTTGAAGAGCTGTTGGCACCAGAGTCTGAGATGTTCATGTACAACGACACCAAGACACTGGTCTGGTTCCCTGCCAAGGTAAGAGCTAGAATTAGGGAATTACGATTTCATTACTGTATAATAAATCACTGCACTCTCAAGCAAATTAAAATGGTTGAGTAAAACAATCTAAATACATTTAGTCAGTTAATAGCAACAGAAAGAGATTCAACCACTACAACAGTGCCACTATCTACACTGTATTAATCAATACAGAATTGTTTACAAGTATAATCACCATCACTCCCTACTCTCCTCCTGATGTACCAAGGTTTTATAGTTGTACACATTCACAGCTAAAAGCTGAATTGCAGTGTACAGACAACATAATACAACAAAGGAGATACAATTTATTTGAAGAAGAATGGTGCCAGTTCTTGTTTATTCTTGATCTCTGCCTTGACTCATGTGCCACCTACCCTTACTACCAGCCCAGAGTGGAGGAGAAGAGCTACTTCCTGTTTGGTGTCTTGTGTGGCATGGCCCTGTACAACCACAACATTGTACACCTGCCCTTCCCTCTGGCCCTGTTCAAGAAGATGGTGGGGGTCAAGCCCTCACTGGAGGACCTGAGAGAGTTTGACCCTGTTGTGGGAGGGTACGTTTGTATTTTAGAATGTACATTTTAGCATTGAATTAGTATCCCTTAGAAACGGATGAAAATGTTTCAACATGAATTCATTTTCGCTGTAATTGAAGGAGTTTACGGTACCTCTTGGAGGACTACACTGATGATGATGTTGAAGAAAACCTGGACATGACCTTCACCGTATGTATAATATTGAAACTGATTGAGCAATGAAATATCAATAGATACAGTATGTGAATAGTGGTAAAACTGTTTATTTTCATCAGGTGATCTGGGATGACCAGAAAGTGGAGCTTGATCCCAAAGAAACAGGAAAACCAGTCACAAGTTTTAACAAGTAAGGCTACAGCAACTTTTACTCTTATAGATATAAGATCTTAATTTGATCACTCTGTTGCAGGAGAACTTTCCTGCAATGCAGGACATTTTAAAAGTGTAGTATATATTTGAGGTTTAAAAAGGCTTCAGACTTGTTTTTCCCGTACGAAAAATTGATCAACCTCTACAAAATATCCATTAATTATAATCTACATAATACGGTCTATTGTCTGTAATGCATAATACAAGGTTGACATTTTAGAAGTTACAACAAGCAGGCTTTCTGGTTGTTATGTTTTCTGTTAAAAAAATATTAAAATACAATTCATTATTTTGACAGGAAGAAGTTTGTTGATGCCTACGTGAACCTTGCCTTCAACCAATCAGCGGAGAAGGTGTTTGAAGAGTTCAGGAGAGGCTTCTTCAAGGTGTGTGACAGGGACGTGGTGGAGTTGTTCCAGCCTGAGGAGCTCAGGGGAGTCATGGTGGGGAAAGAGGACTACGACTGGGACACGCTCAAACAGGTATACAACCATCATTCATTACTCAGTGTGGGGCTGGGTGCTGACTTGAGAAATTAGGCCATAAATTAATCAATGTTGATGCATTTATATCAATGGGGGATTTGCTTTGATGTCAAGTTATGGGTGCGTATCTCAAGTTAGGACTGGGACTAGGAGATAATGTGCTATACATGGTGCTTTGTGACATACTGTGTGACTTTGAGTGGTGAATGGTTTAAATGGCGTGCAAGTTTAATATTGTTTAATTATTGCTGCCATTTGTTTGGTTTGTATATCCAGAACACTGTGTATGATGGAGAGTATCATGCCAGACATCCCAACATCATCACATTCTGGGAGGCTTTTGAGGAACTGACAGATGACCAAAAGAAAGCTTTCCTCCGTAAGTATGGCACTAAATTGCTCTCGGTTCAGTAAAACTGGAGGAACCCATACAGTCTTTCATAATGCTGGTTCAGGGTTTTGTCTGCATATTTGAACTTCCTGTTCTACAAGAGCATTACCACATCATTTTTGTCTGAACACATTTGAGTAATTAGCAGACACTTACCCAAAGTAACTTACTGGAGCAATTAGGGTTAAGTGCCTTGCTCAAAAGCACAACAACATATTTTCACCTTCTTTGCTCAAGGTTTTGAACCAGGGACCTTTTGGTTGCTGGCCCAGTGCTCTTAATCACTAGGCTACCTACCACACAACGACATCCACTATATTTCTTCCCATTCTGTCTACCTTTCACTCTCTCTCCCCTCCTTCTCAGTGTTCCTGACGGGCTGTGATCGCGCTCCCATCCTGGGCATGGACAAGATCCAGATGAAGGTGGCAGTCCTGCAGAACTCTACTGAACTACATTTCCCAGAATCCCTTACCTGCCACTTCCTACTGCTGCTGCCCATCTACCCCTCCAAGGAGATGCTGCTGGCCAGGCTCAAAGAGGCATGTGCCCACAACAGAGGCTTCTGGAAGGAGTAATGGACACTATATATAGGCTACTGCTGTGTTCATCATTTCATTCAATGTGTTTCTTACATGTCAATATATCTCTTATGTTTAGCATAGGATTTTGGTTATAGCTTCCTTCTAGGTTCAGATTTGCCAGTTTTTTTCAAACTTTTACATTTAGCCTTTTACCTTGGCTTTTTCTATTGGAAATGTGAAAATTGCACATCTAGGCTATGTAGGCCTACCCTATTATAGAAAAAAACATTCCTTGACTTAATGTCTACTAATTCTGGGTCTGATTTTAAAAAAAAACATTCTTATTGAGTAATATACATTCAGTAATATACATTCAGTAATATACATTCAGTAATATACATTCAGTAATATACATTCAGTAATATACATTCAGTAATATACATTCAGTAATATACATTCAAGAGCCTATTTATTTATGCATGTTTTCTTTATTGATATATTGAATTCTACATGTGAACATCCTTTTTTTCTGGACACGTCTGCATCATCTTTTGACATATAAGTCTGTATCTTGTGTTTTATTGACGGAATAATTCTGTATGTATCTAATAAATAGAGATGATTAGTTCACCTCAGTTTTCTTTTTTTCAATGGGAACTGCTGTCAGCACTTCGATGCAGAGCAGTGGTGTGGTTTCTCCTACAATGTGCATAACATTCTGAGAACCATATGTTTCTTAGAGCTTGGTGAGAGGGTGGTTGTCCTATGGTTATTTTGCATACAACCTTCCCATAACGTTTCCTACAGGTTTCCCCAGGGTTCTATTTAAATTAATGTTCTCAAATTGTTCAGAGAATGTTAAGAAACAACGTTCTTCAATGGGAATTTCAGGACTTCAGCATAACGTTTCTTACATTTTTTATCATGGTTTTATTTAAAGTCGTGTTCTCAGAACATTCAGAGAATGTTAAAAAAAAGTTCTGTGGGAATTTCAGTACTTCAGCATAACGTTTTCTACAGTTTTCCTCGTGTTCTATTCAGTCATGTTCTCAGAGGTTTAGAGAACATTAAGAAACAATGTTTTTCTGTGGGAATTCCAGGACTTCACATAATGTTTTATGCAGGTTTCTTCATGGTTCTATTTAAAGTAATGTTCTCAGAACATTAAGAAAACTTTCCATAAAAACAAGAACACATAGTAACATTCAAAGAATGTTGGAAGAATGTTATTTGAAAACATATACATTCCATTCCCAGCATCAACAAAATTCTCTATCCTCTATCTTGTTAAGTGTGTTCGGGTGTGTTTGCTACACCCAGTAATTGGCCACACCTGATCTTAATTAGTGCTTGTTTCCTTTGAAATGGGGTCTGTTTGAATATACTAAAATGAACAGCTTTCTATGAGTTAAAAAACATGGCATGGTTGCTACATCCTAGTGGTGCAGTGGACTAATTCCATGGCTAGAGAACAGAGAGATGATGGGTTTGAATCTCACTGACGCCATGCAACATAAAAAAAGAAATGGGTTTGCATGATTAATGCCGAAGCAAATGAATTGTGCTTGGAGTTCAAAACAGTTAACCTAAACTAGCAGTGTCATAAACAGTCTCAGGACATTATTTTATTACCCTATAATTTCTGTTCTCAGAATGGTATTAAAACACCCCAGGAAATGTTTCAGGGAACCATAGAAAAACCTCCCTGCAACCTAAAAATGTAAGTTCTGTCATGCAGGTGAAAGAGGACCCAAAAGCGACTTGGTGAAAACAGAGTCTTTAATCCAGTAACGTAAATACAAACAA